>NW_026991505.1:880000-935000 GCF_036370855.1 Dromaius novaehollandiae
CTTCTCACAGGCTAGGGGAGGCTGTGCTGGGACGATGCTGTGCCAGCACCATGGGGTGCCAAGAGCAGGTCACTTGCTGTGGCACAGCAAATCCTGCCAATTTGGCAGAAGAAGATGTGTTGCTTCTGCAAGAAGCTCCTCCTCTGCTGTGGCAGTGAGGAAGTGTCTCCAAGGAAAAGGCGCAGGGAGTTCACACACAAGGGCTGCATCCAAATTTTGGTTGCATGCTGGGAAAGTGGCTGGCACATTGCAGAGGCTAACGGCATCCCCAGGTACTCCTGGTGGCCTTCTGTGGTGCAGAAGGCCCTTTTGCATTCCTCCTCCTTATGGGTTTGGAGCCAAGTCTTTTCCCTCTTGCAGGTTCAGCTTTATGCACTGGCAAGTCCCCTGGGAGATTCAGGGAGCTCTGTGAAGAGAGACAGGGGGTGCCAGTTCTTTACTCTCACATCATTCAGCCCCCTGTAATCCACACAGGGACATCCTTCCTTCTCCCCTGCCTCCACATTAAAAGAAAAAAAAAAAGTGAGAGAGAAGAAAAAAGTATAGCCCCTCCCTTGCCCCCACCCCCACCCAGGGGGGAAGGGGTTAGAAGGACAGGTGAACCTGTGCTCCAGATGGTTCCCCTCAAGGGCTGTTATCTCAGGGCATGATGAGGTAGAGATGCCCCCAAAGGACAATTCCTTCCCTGGCATGAAGTCATAGAGGCAACAGGGTGGTAGGGTTTCTGCATCTTTCTTTCTGAAGAGATCCACACAGTCACTGTACTCACCTAGGAGCATTGCCAGGGAGGTCCCAGAGAGGTATGGTCTTGACACCTGGGGGACCTTGCTCTAGCAAGGCAAGCTCAGCCACAGCTGCCCACTGACAAGGCACAAAGAGGTCCTCAGGGTCTGGAGAATAAGGTTCCTGTGCTCCACACAGGGGGACACCCCTTCTTGGGCCATCCTGAAGAGCCAGGAGGTGACTGCTGTGCAGCTGGTGTGTGTTGGGAAGGGCTCTGAGGAAGCAGGGAGCACTGGGGTCAGCATACTGAGGAGCCCCCATAGCCTTGCTCAGTGCTCATGGAAGGGTTCAGGGAGCTGGGGATCAAGGGATGCTGTGGGCACAGGGGAAGGCAACAGAGCTTTCAGGGCTGTGAGGTGCCTCTGCATGCTGAGCCCAGCCTCCTGGAGGACTCCCAAGTCCCTGGGGAAGGCAGTCTGCAGGACTGCTCTGGGGACTGGCCCCAAGGCAACTCCCCAAGGCCAGGCCTCCTGGTGCTCAGCTGAGGGCTTGAGGTGGCCTGAGCTAACCCTTAGGGAGCAGCAGAAGCAGGGCTCCACCCTCAGGGAAGGCAAGCCAGCAGTCAAGGGGGAGGGGCTAGGGCCCACAACCCAGGCCAGACAGTGAGCTCAGCAAGTGGGCAAAGTCCCACAGCAGCAGAGCCAGGTGAGCAGAGTAGGGTGGTGCCAAGAGGTTCTCCTGAGAGCCCAGGGATCCTCAGGCAGGGCAGTATAACAGGCCCCATGCAAAGTCCCTCAGGGAGTGCAAGCAGCACTTGAGCACCAGAGCTGGAGCACACAGCCCTAAGACAGAGCTCAGGCATAGCCTGAAAGCCCCAAGCTGAGCATTGATAGAGCCCCTGGGCAGAGGGAGCAGGTGAAGGCCCCAGGTGAGGTTGGTCAGAGCAATGAAGGCTTCCAATGAAGGCCTCTGAGTGCCCTTGGGGTGCTGGGTGTTTCCAGTTAGTCCTTGGCTAGGTGGAAAGGTCTGGTAGAATGAGCAAGGAAAGAAGAAAGAGCCTGTTGAGCTTGACTCTAGTTTGCACTGCAAAGAGACATAGGAGGCGCAGAGGAAGCAGGAGGCCCTGCTGTGGCCTGGGCACCAGTACAATAGCACTGTCCTGATCTTTTTTTCTTTTCCACTGGCCCAGTGAGGTTGGGGCAAGCCCCCAAGGGGCTCTGCCTTCTGCTGCCAAGTTCCCAGTGTGTGTTGGGCATGACCTGCTCTGAGGACAGCATCAGGTGGGCTGTCTGAAAGGGGTGGTCCAGCTGTCAACCAGTGACCTGGATGTGCTAAGGCAAGCTGAGGGAGGGCAGAAGCTTGCTTGTTCTTGCTCTTCAGTACCAAATTGGACCGTAAAAGTGAGGCCTCCTGATCCTTGTGACTTTGGGAGTTTTAAGCAGGAGGTGTGCTGGGGGGCTGGGTGGCCTGGCCCTGCATTCCTGCAAGGCCTGTCAGCCTACCATCACCACTGTTGGTAGTGACAGCGATAGGGGCAGGGGGAGCAAGGGGTTCTTCCTCACATGAGGGCTGTACAGCTCCATTTTTTTTTTGTTTTGTTTTCCTCCTCTTTCATTCCCTTTCTGCCCTGCTTGGGAGCAGGCTGAGGTGGTGGCTGAAAAAGGTGATGGTGTCTGCCAAAGTCTGCTCAGAAAGGGCACCCCCCTTTGTCCCCCCCCCTCCCCCCCAATCCTGGGTGATGGTGGCAGCAGCAGGTTGGCAGGTCTGGCTCTGACACGTCTTTCCCCATGAGGCAGGTTGGGAGGTAGATGTGGTTTTGCTCTCCCATCCCAGGGTGGGTGCATGTGAGAGATGCTCACTCTGCCCTGCTGTGGGGTAGACCTGCTGTTGCTCTCCCCCCATGGCCCCCGTGGTTCCCTGGAAGTTGTTTCTCCTGGTGTTGGCTGGCCCTCTGGAGGGCACTCATGTGGGCACAGGGTAAATGTGGGGTCACCCCGCCAGGTAAATCTGGTGTCCCTCTAAGGTCCAGGTAGTGCTGCTGTCCCACCCCAACCTCAGCTGCAGCCAGGTGGCCATTTTCCCCAGTCCTGGTGGGCAGGCCAGAGCAGGGTCAACATCGTCGCCATGCCATGCCATGCCATGCCATGCCGCGCCATCCCATGCCGCGCTGCACTGCGCTGTGCTGCACTCTGCCCTGCGGCCCCTCAACCTCGTAGCTCCCATTCACTGGGCTGGTGTGCCCTTCCCTGTATGGCAGGGGAAAGAGGTGGGGGAAGGTGTGGTTTTTATTTTGCCTTCCCTTAAGCAATACCACCTGCCTCCCCCCACCCTTGACCTTGGCAATAAACAGGCCTCCCAGAGAGCTTGGTCTGCAGGGTGTCCAGGGTGGTGGTGGGATGTGGGCCAGGGATGGTAGGGGGCAGATGTCAGCTGAAACAGGTGACGTGCACAGAATCTGCTTCCCTGAGCCCCCAGAAAGAGCTTGTGAATCCTGGTGGGACGGCCCTGCTGCGGGCACTGTGTGCCTGTGCAGTGCTGGGGGCAGATGCAGTGGGGGTGCTGGTCAGCCTGCGGTCAGAGATTCTTCCTCTGCCACAGCAACATGCTGGCCACAAAGTTTAGGAAGCTGGGGCCAGGGAGAGAAGGGAACACAAGCAAGCAAGCAGGTGACGATGAATGGGTGGTGGGGAGGCACATGGGGTGGGGGGGATGGACAACATATTAAAAAAAAAGAAAGAGAAAGCCCAAGTGGTGAGTGTAATAGCACAGATTTGTAAATGAGCACTTTCTCCTGCTGTGGGGAAGTCCTTGAATAAAATATAAAGTCAGATGCACAATCAGGCAGGTGTAGCCAGTCTTTAACTGCTGCTCTTATGCTTAAATTGAAGTTAGGGAGACATGTGGATTTTATGTCCGCATGGACAGTGAGATAAATTATAGGTGATTTTTTTTATTGGCATGTCTGGAGAAAGCAATTTGTCTTGGGAATGCATAGCCATTCAAGATAGGAACTTTCTGCACTGGTCTTAGCAGCACCCTTCTGACACTCAGTAGCTGAGGCTCAGGTTTCTCTTGCAGCTCTGGCTGGGACAATGCAGTTGAGGGGTTGACACAAAGAGCCAGGTATTTTCCAGAGTTGCCTGGTTCAGGCACATTCACATCTGTACTAAACAGCACCCATGGCTTACAACTGTTGGTGACACCAGACTCTCCAGTAGGTTTGGTAAAAAACCCTGTGGCACTTGGCCTCTTGAGTCTTCAGCTGTGAGGGAGCAGCAGGGGCCAGCCACTCCGAAAGGGGTGGGGAGCCAGTAGCCCAGGGGCATAGCTCAGCTCCCATGGCAGGGGCCTTGGGCAGCCAGGGCCCAGGTGAGGCTGCTCAGGGCCATCCAGGCTTCTTAGTGCACTCAGGGCTCTGACAGAAGTCCCAGGAACTCACAGAGCATTTCTCCTAATGCAGTGCTTTTCTGCATACCTGCCCAGGACTCACTCAGCAGAATCAAGGCGTCAGCAAAGTCCCATTTGGATTTTGTTACCACAGTGCCAGGAGGGATGCCTTCTTCCTCCAGCTCAGGCTCAAGCTTGTCTGCATAGTAGTAGGCACAGTAGGACTCTTGTGCATTCCTTCAGGTGTGCCACTAATGAGATGACCAGGCAGGTAGCTCTTTCCTGAAGCAAGTTTGTGCCTATGTGCCCAGGAGGTCCCCTGAAGCTGAGGCCGGGATCTTCAGTGCCTGTCTGAATGCTGTTGGAGGAGTATATGTGTGCAGCTCCATCACAGCCATGCCTATGGCTGGCCATGAACTTTGCTGATCTGGCCTGTGGCCTGTCTTTCCAGCTGGACTGCAGACCTACCTTGTCACTGTGGACTTGCCCGACCATCACTGGACTGGGTCTGACCCTGCTTACCATCACTGGTCCTGATCCTTCTTTGACTTATTGGCTAGGCCTCAGCTCTGCCTCATCACCACGAAATTGCCTGAAGACTTGGCCTCTTGGTTGAACCTGGCTACCACCTCTGGGCCTGCCTGGCAAAACTTTCTTGGGTACTGCTGGACTGGGCCCCGGCTGGAGAGGCCCCTGCACTGCCAGCCGTGTAATGAGCCTTGGTTCCCAGCTGCCCGTTCCTTAGGGAGCAAGTGGGCCTCCCTGCTCCCTGCGAGTTCCCTTGGGCCATCTCAGGCCCTGGGCAGAGCAGCATGGGGCCTGGCCTGCAAGTGTGCAGGGCCTTGCCCCTGCGATTCCTCCTGTGTGGCCAGCCTTGCCAATGGCTCGGATGTGCCCACTGTGCTGACCCCCTGCTCAGCGTGAAGCACCTGAGTGACCCCTGCCCACCCGCAAGCAGTGCTGCCCATCCCTTTGTGGCTCCCTCGAGCCAGCTTGCAGCCTTCCCCGCTGAGCCTGGCAGGTGCTGTGGGGCTCTCTGGGGCTAGCTCAGACCCTTCCCCCAAAGCCTGCCCAGCCCTGTGGGGCTCCCTGGAGGCAGCTTGCACCCTGTCCCCAGAGCCCATGTGGCCAGGAATGCCTCAGACCTTTCCTCCCCAAGCCTGCCCAGCCTCTGGGGCACCTCGTAGGCAGCTGGAACCTGCCCACAATGCCACAAGTCTCTGATGCCAGGTGCCTTTCCCACTTCCCCATGCCTGTTTGAAGTCTGTGTGCCATGCGATATACCTACCCAGCAATTCCGTCCCTCTCCAGCAAGCCCCTGAAGCCAGACCTAGGTAAGACTGAGGACACACCTTGCTGGGAGGGGAGGCTTCTCTTAGGGCCCTGAGTGCACTGATTGGCCTTAGTGATGCTGCTCTTCAGAGGGAGCTTGACAGGCTGCAGCAATGGGCTGGTGGGCACCTCACTTCTTATAAGCAAGGCAGCTGCAAATTCCTGCCTCAGGAATTTGGAATCACTCCCTGAAGCAGGACTGGCTAGGGCCAAGTGCCTGGAATGCAGCTGTGCTGGGAAGGAGCTGGTGTTCCAGGTGAATAAGGAGTTGAAGAAGTGGCAAGCACAGAATGCTGTCAGGGAATGGTGGGCTTTTCTGCTCCAGCAGTCAGGAGCTATAAAAGATGTGGGTAGAGGCAGGGCTGGAGAGAAGACTATGGCATATGTGCAAGGTCCCTGCAGGCTGGAGATCCATGGGTGCAATGGAGGTGCCACTCTGGGAGCCTGGCATGTGGCAGAGATGGCTCAGGCCTGGAGGCCGAGGGTGGGAGAAACACCCCCTTGCCCTCGGGGCAGTCCCCACAGTTCAGAAAATGAACCCAGCAGGAGGATGGAGCTGGCCGCGTACCAAATGTCCTCCCCACAGCACTAGCTTATACAGCCAGCCCTGGGAATGGGTGATGCGAGGGGCTGGGTCTGTGCCAAAAGACCTGGGGCGGCCTCCTCTCTTCTGGCCCTTCATGTGTTTTCAGGGGCCTGGCTCTGCCCCAGGAGCACACTGGTGTGTGCCTCCCGCACAGGTGAGGGCCTCAGGTTAGTGCTTAGGCATGGGGTGGGGGCTTCCCACCCAGGCTCTCCCAGACCCTGTCCCAGCTGCAGCAAGAGTGCAGGAAGGCCCCTTACCTGCCCAAAACAGGTCCTCTCTCCTGGCTGCCACCTGGCAGCCCTTCCTGTCCTCCCGCGCCTGCCTCCAGCTCCTGCGTGCTTCGCTGAGGCAACACAGAGCACCTCCTCATCAGCACCGAAGCGCTCTCCCTCCAGCCTGCCTCTGCCTCTGCCACCCCAGCCACCTGCGGCCCTCCTGCCATGCCCTTCATTTTCCCAGGAGCACCTCACAATGCCTGCCTCATGCTCCTCACCAAGCAGCTTCCTGCAGCGCAAGTGACCTCACAACCTTTAGCCCAGCCCTCGCACCTTCACCTGTTGCTCTCTTTCACTTGTCTCTTGTCTCTCCTCTCATCTCCACCTCTTTTCACTCCTCATAGCCACTGCCCTTCCTCTGTCTCCCAGGGGTCAAATGTCTTTGAACTTGCCTTTGAGGATGGGTGCAAGGCTCTGGGTTTTAGGAATGTTGTTAGTGTGTAGAAGAGTAAGTATAACCCTTATGAATTAGCCTTTGGCACTGGGTGATGTTTTGTGCTCTGTGGTTAGTGTGCAGGGTTCGCGTAGGCGTTAGATCTCTCTTGATAGTGTTAAGGAGGAGAGTTATTGTTTTGGGAAAGCCTTAGGCAGTAGGTTCCCTCTTTTATTGAAGGTTTCTTGTCGTTGAATAGTGTATGAGGTAGCTTTTTGGCACAGGATTTAGGCTTGAAGTTAGGGATGAGGCTTCAGAATGTGAGCCATGGTATTGCCTAACATTTGACAGATAGGACCCAGGGCATGAGATCTGGAGTTTAGTGGGGATCTTGAGATCAGAAAAGGGGTAATGGGTTCCAGCTTCAGCTTAGCAGTGAGGGGTTTAGGTTGCAACTGTAGGAGGGGTAGAGGTTACAGGCTAGTGGTAGGGCTTAGGGTATGAGATAGGGCTGAGGGGTACTGGCTCGTTGTAGATGAAAAGCCTGACAGAAGTGGCTTCACAGTCACTCTCCCAAACACATTGCCCTTAGCTGAAATCCCCTTACCTACCATGACGTGACATCTCTTGTGGCTGAGATCCTGAGCTCCCTCATGGCCTCACCTGTGTTTTATTTCTGCTTGACACTCATGTGCTGAAACAGTAGGGACCCCTCCCCCAGTCGACAACCAAGTGCTTTCCCTGCAACCTGCCCCTGCCTTGGCCTTCCCAAAAGAAAAGGCACAGGGCAGCAGCACAGAGCCCAAGCAGCACAGCCCAGCCTGGCTCAGTGGCTGATGACTGTGGCAACACCCTCAGCCAAAGGTGGGACCGGGGGCTGAGGCAGTGGGCACCTCTCGGCTGACACCAAGAGGATTAGCATTTGGTGGGTTGAGGATGGGTGCCTGGGACCTGCACTGCCAGGGTGAGTTTGGTGCGGTTGGAGCAGAGGGGCCAGCCAGCGCTTTCTGTTGGGACAGTATCTGCAGTCTCAGGGTCCTTCTCTCAGACCTTGGGAGCAAGTGAAGCCTTGGTGTAAGTCTTCCCATTGAGTGAAGGCTGACTGGGCTGGTTGGCTCCTGCAGGGAAAAATAAGCAACACTTCAATTGATTTCATAGCCTACATTGCCTGCAGGCCTAAGTGAGAGGCTTGTGCTGTGAGTTCAGGACCACTGCATTACCTGCAGGGGCCAGTGCAAGGATGATAGCTCAATCCCTTACTGGAGAAAAACTTGCCACTTTCAGGGCGTTTATTTCTGTGGGCTCTCCTAGAAGCCCCAGGTATAAAAGGACACAAAGTGACCAGCAACAAAACCCTCATCCTATCAGATAACACTTAACAACAGCAACGTGTAACTTCTGCCTCTTGGACTGTCTTTGCATCTCCGCTTTGACATCTCAGGCAAGATGGATGCCAGCCTCTGAACAGGGAAAGTGCATCCTTTTTGCCTAAGACTGGGTTCATGGCACTGAATTTCTAAGAGATCCAGGGATACCAGGGGCAGGGGCAGAGTAGAGGCCAAGGCCCCCCTCTCTAACTGCCTGAACAATCAGGCAGTGCCACTTGCCAGAGGAAGAGAGGACAGTTCTCTGGTGTTCACACTGTCTCTTCCTTCACAGCCCTCCATGGAGCCCCAAGTGAAGGACTGCAGAGCTGCTGGGTTTGTGCTGACTGCTCTTGGCAGGACCAGGAGCTCTGAGATGACCAGAGTGCATTCCACACAGGCAGAAGGAAAGCTGTCACTGCTGCCAGTTCTTCAGGTGAGAGCAGGGCCTGAGGAAGACACATGCAGAAAGATGCAGGCTAGCCATGCTTGGGAGGGAGCACAGCCTGTGAGCTGAACCTTTGCTGGCAACCAGCTGCTGCTTGCTTTTGCTTTGCTGCAGCTATTCGCCCACCTAGTTGCACGGGCAGCTGAGCCACCCACAACACTTCTGCCTGCTTGGCTGTGTGTGAGAGCCTCAGCCCTGCACAGGGCAGCTGTGAGCTGACTGCTGTGGGCTCAGCACGGCAGCCCCTCCACCGGCGAGTGTGTGTACAATGGGGAGCTTCACTTGTGCCAAGGGGGACTCATCCAACCCAAGGCCTGGCAATGTGCTGGGCTGGCTGGCCAGCCCAACCCAACAGCAAGCTGCGCTGCTTTTCCTCTCCACCTGTGGGAGGGGCTAGGCCATGCCATGGCGAGGGGGTGAACAACTCGGCGGGGGCGGCAGCACCCCCTCACTGGGAGAGGGGAGCAGCACCAATCCTGGCGGCCCTGCTGGCCTTCCCCACCACTGCGCCCCAGGGGGAAGGAGCGAGGGCTGCTGTGCAGCTTTCGGCGTGTGGCACCTCATGCGAGATGGCGGCGCACCCATGGAACCGACTGGGGATGACCCTCCCTCCAAGACCAGCAGAACATTGTGCGTGCAGGCGGATGGGTGAACCCTCTCTGCACATGATCCCTTTTTGGGAGCAACGGACATGCTAGAGGAGAAAGTGACCTCGAGGAGCCATGGTCCCCCAACCGAGGAACAGCTGGGTGGCACGATCTGTGGCAGGTGGGGGTCCAGCAGCTCTAGGAGGGAGAGGCGGACACCCCCCTTCTGCGCACACAGTGCCCCTGAAGCACACCCAGGGGTGGGTGGCACCCACTCACCCCTTCTCGTTCACCACCCTGCCAATGGCTGCTTGCAGCTATCACCTGGCGACCTGGGGCTGAGACCATCGCCAACACCTCGCGCAGGTTTTTTGGATGCCTGGGAACTCAGGGCTACTTGGCCTCGCAGAGCCAGGTTCCGTGAAGAAGCCCGAGGAAAGGGGGATAGAGAGCACACGCCTCCTTTGCTGCTCCAGCGGGCAGCACCTCGCACACGACGGGACGCGCACTGGAGAGGAGACCCCCCCCTGCCTGAACATCAGACACCGCGGCGCGCCCTATGACGGGGAGCACAGAAGAGCTGACCTGCTGGGGGCCCTCTCCAACGTGACCCAAATGGCCTCATCGATCAGGCAAGTCCTGAGCCAACTCACCTGCCCAGCGTGGCCACCAAGGAGGCAACCTGCAGCGGGCATGGCGTGTGGGTGTGGGCCATCGTCTGCAAGAGGTGCCCACTCGAGGCTCAACACCAGCACCCCCCACGCTCCCTGTGACAGGGAAACAGGGAAGCACCGGCCCACCGAGAGGCCTCTACAACATGTCCCAGAACACCTCAGCAGGCGTTGCATGCAGGTGTGGATCAGCAGCCATGGGAGCTTGCTGCTCCAGCTGGAGCACTGGCACCGCTCCGCTCCCTGTGGCAGGGACCCATGAACAAGGCCCTCAAGCCGCTGGTGACTGGGCAGAGCCGCACAGGGCACCCCTTTTCTCGTTGGACCGCCCTGCGCTCGGAAGGCTCACACACCACAAGCAGCACCAGGCCTTCCTCAGACGTGGGGCTCCTCGAGGAAGACCTCCTCGCCACCCTGAGGCTGGCCACCCACAGCCACGTCAACCTGCTCAGCCCTCCAAGACCCATCGGAGCCGCGTCAACCTGCTCACTCCACTGAGACCCCCAGAGCCAGCAGACTCCCTTCGCCACCACAAAGGCAGCCTCCAAGGCCCACGTGGCTGGGCTGGCCACTGCCAAGGTGGACCCGGTGGGCCAGCCACTACCAGCCAGCCTGCACCTCCCACCCACCACCAAACCCTTTCCCATTCCTTGGAGAGTTTCCTCTTCTTCCTTGCTGCCTGTGTGCTTTGGTCCTTTCGGGGGCGTCTGTTTGCTCCTTTTGGGGATCATATTGTTCTGTTTGTGGTGGTGGTTGTTTCTTTGCTGGCTGGTGGGGTTTTCTTGTGTGTGTTGGAGGAATGCAGGGCCAGGCCCCCCCAGCCCCCCAGCACACCCCCTGCTTAAAACTCCCAAACCCACAAGGATCAGGAGACCTCACTTTTACAGTCCAAATTTGTGCTGAAGAACAAGAACAAGCAAGCTTCTGGCCTCCCTCAGCTTGCCTTAGGACATCCATGTTACCGGTTGACAGCTGTACCATCCCATTCCAACTGCCCACCTGACGCTTCCCTCAGAGCAGGTCATGCCCAGCACACCCTGGGATCTTGGCTGTACAAGTGAGAGCCCCTTGGGGGCTTGTCCCCAGCCTCACTGGGGCAGTGTGTGTGGGGTGGCAAATCGCCATAGTAGCATTTCATTGGTCAAATTTTCATATTCCACATTTCCACAGGGCCACATATTCCACATTTCTACAGGGCCTCCCGCTTCCTCCACACTTCCTATGTCTCTCTGCAGTGCCAAACCAGAATCAAGCTCAACAGGCTCTTTCTTCTTTCCTTGCTCATTCCTTGCTGACCTTTTCCCCTAGCCAGGGATTAGCTGGAGACAGCCAAGACCCTCAGTGCCCTAAGAGGCCTTCCTTGGAAGCCTTCATTGTTCTGAACAGCCTCTCCTGGGGTCTCCAGCCACTCCCTCTGCCCAGGGGCTCTCTTAATACTCAGCTTGGGCCTGTCAGGCTATGCCTGAGCACTCTGTCTTGGGGCTGTGTGCTCCAGCTGTGGTGCTCAAGTGCTGTTTGCACTCCCTGAGGGACCTTGGCTGGGGTGTGTCATGCTGCCTTGCCTGAGCATTCCTGCACTCTGAAGAGGGCCTCTTGGCACCACCCAGCTTGCCTTGCTGGAGCTCTGGCAGGGGAGTCAGTCAGCTGCTGTCTCTGCACTACAAAGGAGGAAGCTGGCTGGGGCAGCAGGGTGGGAAGAATGGCCAGGGTGGCTCCTGCCCAGAGCCTGAGGCAGCTCTCAGCCTGCCTCTTGCTGTGGAGAGGCACCTGAGAGTGCAGGGGGGCCCTTGGGGGAGCTCAGCCATGCTTTTCCCCACCCCTGCCCCTTAGCACTCCCAAAGGAGGAGCCCATGGAGGAAGGCACAGCAACCCTGCATCCTCGTGGTGCCCTCAGCACCAAGGTGCCTGCCTGGCTGCAGCTGCCACCAGTGCCACAGCCTGCAGCTGTGACTCCCCCAGGTGCCAAGACCAAACCTCTGCTGCACCCCCTGGCAATGCTCCTAGGGGAGTGCAGCAGCTGTGTGGATGCCTTCAGCAAGAAGGGTGCAGAAACTCTCCTGCCTCTATGACCATGCCCTGGCCCTCAGGCCAGGGCAGGAAGTGCCCTTTGGGTGCATCTCTACCTCACCATGGGCTGGGTTAACAGCCCTGGAGGAGAACCATCTGGAGCATGGGTTCACCTGTCCTCCCAGCTCCCCTGCCCCCCTTCCCCCTCCCCCCGGGACTACATATGTATATGTGTATGAAGAACTGGCACCTGCTGTCTCTCTTCACAGAGCTTTGCAGAGCATGCCCCAGGGGACTCACTGCTTCCTAAAGCTGGACCTGCAAGAGGGAAAAGACTTGGCTCCAAATCCATAAGGAGGAGGAATGCAAAAGGGCTTTCTGCACCACCTAAAGCCGCGAGGAGTACCTGGGGATGCCGTTAGCCTCTGCAGTGTGCCAGCCACTTGCCAGCATGTTGTCAACGATGTGCTGAAGGAATTGCTTGAGGACTGTGTTTGGGCATAACTGCCCTGTGCCCTCCTGACCTCGCAGCCCCCTGCTACTTTTTGCCTTTGTTACCTTCCGTGGGCAGTTCTCGAAGCAGGCTCTTCCTCCTGCAGCTCGGAGAACAGCTCTCCGCTGGCAGAGAGCTTGCTTTTGGGGGCCACCAGAAGCACAAGCACCCTCTGTGGAACTGAAATGGGCCTTGACTGGAGTCCTGCTCCTAGTCCACCCGGATCCCAGCTGGCCTTTCCTTGGAGAAGCAGCTGCCTCAGACCGAGCCCTAGGGGCCACCATCTCCCAGAGGTGGAGAGACAGTAGGTCGGGACTGTGGGGAACCTCCTTCACGCATTCATGCGCATCACTGCTTAGATGATGAGGCATTTGGCTATTAATGAACCACAGAGAATTTCTCTGGCACCTTTTCTGGATTGGGCTTGGTAGGCAGCCTGTCCGCCCACGTCAAATTCAGTGGTGCTCATGTGGGGACCAGATCCCATGTGCCATACCTACTAGGCTCGACCACAAAGGAGCCAGGCCATAGCAAGATTCCATGGTACAGAAGACTGAGCAAGCACACGTTGTCATCTGGGTGGTGGAGAATTTTGCTCTTGCCTTCGAAGAAGGACTTTGTTACTCCAAAGTCGCACAAATATTAATACCAGTTAAAGAAGTAAACATTCTTATCTTTGCTGGTAAAGATCTCCACAGAGGAAAGGAGAGCCCTGTGCGAGAAGAGCTTCGTCATCCTCTTCAGATGGCCACCAGAGAGTCCAAGGTCCACAAGGAATCTGTTGTTGCCTTTCTACCACTTCCTGTGAGTGCTGATTGGCAAGCCTGGGGACTCAGCCTCTTCTGTTCTTGTCCCCTCCTTCCCCTCTTCCTCTAGATGCTGGTACTTCTGGACTTCTTCTGCTACTGCGTCACCTGAAGATGATGACCTGCTTTGATAAGGAACAGCAACATCCACTGCTTTTGCCTGAGACCCCTTAACCACAGCCCAGTCTGGCCTGAAGAGCTTGCTGTTCTCCATAAGGTTGCCTTCTGAGAACACCCCCCACACCAGTCTTTTTGCCTCTTCTGCCAGCATACCACACAAGATGCTATGCCTCTGGATCCCAGCATTCTGGACTGCAGGGCAGTACCCAGTAATACTAGTGGCATTTCACTGGCAGACAGACCATGGCATGGGCTGCATGTGCATGGGGCCTCCCACTTATTCTGCACTTCTCATGTCTCTTCACAGCGCCAGACTAGAGTCAACCTCAACAGGGTCTTCTTTCCCCGCTGATTCCGCCAAGCCCGTTCCCTTGGCTGTGGTTTTGCTGGATAGTAGGTAGGGACAGTGGGAATCTCGTTCATCCATTCATGCACGTCACTAATTAGATGACGAGGCATGTGGCTATTTAATGAACCCTAGAATTTCTATGGCACCTTTTCTGGGTTGGGTTTGAGAGGCGGCCCGTCCACCCAAGTCGAATTTAGTGGGTCATTTGGAGATGAGATGTTGCGTCCCAACCTACACAGCTCAACTACAAGGGAGCCAGGTAAGAGCAGAATTCAGCAGTACAGAAGACTAAGCAAGCCCATGTTGTCTGTGTGAAGAATTTTACTGTTGCCTTCCGAGGAAGGACTTTGAATTAACAAAGCCATACATTAATTTATAGAATAAATTAAACATCCTTACCTTTGCTGGCAAAGATGTGAAGAATGTCTACAGAAAATAGGAGAGCTCTCCGGGAGAATAGCCTTGCTAGGCTCGTCTGGCGGCTACTGGAGAGTCCAAGGTTGGCAAGGAAGCTGTCATTTGCCTTATGCCACTTCCCGCGAGCACCAATCGGGAAGCCCAGGAAATCCACCTCTCCAGCTTTTGTCAGTTCTTTCACTTGCTCTGCAAGATGTTGATACTTCTGAACTTTCTCTGCTGCTGTGTCCCCTAAAGATGACAACCCGCTCTCATACCAGAATGTAACATCTACTACTTTTGCCCGGCCTTCTTTAGCCATAACCAAATCTGGCTTGAAGAGTCCATTGTTGTTATCTCTGAGGTTGGGCTCTAGATAAATCTCCCAACCCAGTTTCTTAGCCTCTCCAGCCAGCAGTCCACACAAGATGTTATGCCTCTTGATCTGGGCATCTTGGACTGCAGGGCAGTAGCCAATAATATGTGAACAAGTTTCCCATTCTGCAGGACAATGCCTGCATGCCTTTGGTGCCCCTTCTCCCAGCCCACATGCCAAATACTCCCTAGTGGGATAGACATTGGCACGCAGCTGTATCGCTGTTAATAGCTTCCTGTGGGGAATGCCCCAGTAATGTGTGAGCCAATCATTGCTGATGTTATCATCTTCAAAGTTCTTGATACCGCGGCCTTGTGCTTTTAGATTGGCCCAGTTTTCTAGCTCTCTTTTCTTTCACTTGCTAGGAATAGGATAGATGACCCGGCGAGGTGGTACTTCCCATTCGGACGTCGTCTCGCCCTCTTCCAGTACTGTGGGAATTCTCATCGAGAGTTCCTCCCCAACTGATGGTATTCGATCAGCCTTTCCTCCGGCGGCGATCCGCACCTTCTTGAACTCCCTCTGGATGCCTTCTTCCAGAACAATCGTTCTTGTGATGGTATCGGAGGATTGGGCGATACGGTGCAGCCGACGAGCCTGAATGTTTGGGATTTGGCTCACCAGCCGTGCAATTCCGAGACCACCATCCTTTGTGCTGGAGTACAGGAAGGCGTCACACGTACTGGGAGGCAAGTGAAGCCAGCCCTTCACTGCTGATCTTATTGCAAGGTCCAAGGAATGGAGGTATGAGGCGTTCACTCCGGCATGATCTGCCGCATACAGCAACCGTGGGACTGCGTACACCTTCAAGATCTCAACCTTCTGAAGTGGCTTTAATGGGGCTTCTCCAACATTGTTCACCCATGTGCCCAGCTTTTCCTGCAGCTCTGGTTGGGAGACACCAATCCAAGGGTCAACTCCCAGGCCCAAATATTTCTCAGAGCTGCCAGGCTCAATTAGATGTAATTGAGCTCCATCAATCATCCATGGGTCGCAGTTATTAATTGTATAGGAGTCTTTCGTGGGCCTTATGAAAAACCCATGGCATTTCGCTGCATGCACCTTCAGCCCGGTTTGATCACAAAATTCTTCCACCACTTGAATACTCTTTTGCATACCGTCCCACGAGTCACTCAGCAGCACAAGATCATCCGCGAATGCCAATGTTGACACAGAGCTTATATCTAAATCCTTCTTTACCATCTTCTAATCGATACAATAACGGGTCCATTGATAGGTTGAAGAGAAGCGGGGACATCGGGTCGCCTTGCTTCACACTGGTGAGATTCTTAACCTTCTGTCGCGGCCCGAAAGGAGTTGTTCAGGACAACCTCCCTCCCCTTGGGACCAGCGACCAAGTTCGTGATGCCCTTGGACTGAATTAAGGTGAAACGACACCAGCCAACCAGTTTTAAGATTTATTAACACAAAGATAAGGCATGTGGTCAAATAGGATAATTCAATGGCGAGTACTGCAACTAGCTAGACAAGTCCCGTGCCACACGTTTCAAACAGATCTTACCAACATTCAACAAAAGAGAGAAAAGGAGAAAGAGAGAGAAAAAGATATCACCACCCGTGGATCCAGCGGCGTCCCGTTGGTCCTCTTCCTTTGGGAGTCTCGGCGGTGGGGGGACTCCCTTCTGGTGGTAGGTGGGCCCTCTTCACCCTGGGTGTAAGTTTTGGCGATGCGCGTGCAGTAATTACAACTCGAGCAGGGTCCGACCCTAGGTTCCCGCTGAAAAGCTCGGAATGACACGCGTGCAGTGGTTACAGCTCGAGTTGGGTACCTCCAAAGAGGGACCCTGAACAAAGAGGTCCCCGGGCAATTACAGCTTTTTTCAAATTAAGTTTCCCACCCCCACATGGTAGTTCAGACCAATAGTAATTTTTTGGGTCTGGGGTCTCCTGCTCCTTATTGGGTGTCATCGTTGTTCCTAGGCAGGCTGTTTCTTTTCTCCCTTATCTTTTCTGTTGCAGTTTCTGCCGACAGGTGTGTCTTCATTCCTCGGGTCCTGCCATCATCTCTCAAGGTCCTGACAAAGAGGTGGTAACTCCAGCAATTAGCACTGTTTCAGCAGTGCACAGGAATGCATATTGCTGGTAACTCCCTTATGGTTCCCGCCTACACCAGCTCTGGGGCCCTTTCTCACTGAACTAGGGAGTGCGGCCTAAGGCTTCAGCAAATTTAGCTACTCATGCTAAGCAAGTTTTATCGAAGTTGTGCTAAAAGCGGCAATAATTTACAGTCCAGGTCCCAAAGTCTCTGCCCGATCGTGGTCTGGTTCAGCGCAGGCTCTGTGTGTCCTGGGTGGTCGCAGGGAGACCATTTCGGGGGTCGCAGCAGCTTAGTCCTGTTTCCGCCAGGGACAGATGGCTTGTTCGTGGTTATGGTTTGCTTGCACCTTATGTACCAAGAAATGTTTAAGGCAAAAGTTCATTCATCTGTCCGCCACACCTCATCTGAGTGGGTTCCTCCGACCTCCAGCCGTGTCACACTGTTGTTATACATTTTGGCAATGATGTCGATGATATGCCCGTTGACATCTTTTTGCCTGAGGACCTGGAAGATGTGTTGATGGTGGACTGAATCAAAGGCTTTCGCCAAGTCCACAAAGACGATCCCAAGCAATTTATGTTCTTTTTTTGCCTATTTGATCAATATCTGGAGGAGCTTTAGATTTTCTGCACAGCCTGGGGCTGCAATAAACCCTCTTTGGCGGCTCTTGATTGGACATGCTTTTCGTAGCCGTGCTGTTAAGATCCGGGAAAACAGTCGCAAAATAATCAACCCAATGGTAATGGGTTGCCATTTGTTGATATCCTCTATCTTCCCAGGATCTGCGGATTTGGGTAGCAAGATCGTTCTGCACTCCTTGATCTCATCAGGGATCTTCCTGGCCAAAAGCCACAAGTTGAACAAATC
The DNA here is from genome assembly GCF_036370855.1 of Dromaius novaehollandiae. Classification (NCBI taxonomy): domain Eukaryota; kingdom Metazoa; phylum Chordata; class Aves; order Casuariiformes; family Dromaiidae; genus Dromaius; species Dromaius novaehollandiae. The sequence goes on from NW_026991505.1 coordinate 897,220, forward strand.
GGCTAGTTGACTGCCCTGAGGGTCCTTTTTTAGGATGTCCCTCAGGCTTAAGCCATCAGGCCCAGGGGCCGAGTTCTTATTCATCTCGGCCATGTTCTTCTGGACTTCTGCTGGGGAAATCATCTTCTTAAAAGCAGAGTTGTCCACCACCCCCGTGCTTTGGAAAGCACCCAGACTGAGAAAGGGGCCACCTTCTTCCTACTTTTCTGAATGAGTTATAAAGTTCATCCATTGGAAGGGGGCACTTAAGTGCTTCGATGTTGTGATCCATCTTGAAGAGCCACTGGTATCTCAGGTACTGGCCCCGTTTCACTGCCCTGGTCTTCATCCACTTCCCCTCCACCTTCTTGGGCGTGGGTCCAGCCTGATGCTTTCTCAGTTTCAACTTAGCTACTATGGCATGTCCCGCCAGCTGTGCCAACCACTCCTCTGTTGATCCCTTGATGACATTCCGGGTGTCTTTAACACCCTCCAGGACCTCCTCAAAGGCAACCTTCAGACTGGGGGAAAGGGTTCCCACTCGTATTCTCTCTGCAATAATCCTTCTATATTCTGTCTTTAGCAGCTCAGTCCTTTCCTTCTCAACTGGTTCGTCCCCTTCATGCCAATGTTCTGCTTTCCTTGGCGATGCTGATGTCTTGGCACCTGTCGCAAGCTGGTATCTCTTATCGCTGATCTGCTTCGCCATTTTTGTGGGCAAATGCTCCCTGATCAGCTTGTTCACAAAGTGCTCATTCTTATATTTCTTCTCTAACTCTATCAATAGCACCGTCTCCTCTTTGGTCCAGCAGGTCTTATGCATGCCTCGCATTCCTTTTCCCTTCGGACGAGATGACTCAATCCTTTCCTTGTTCCTAAGCAGTGGATGCACAAGCCTTTTGTGCTGAGAGAGGTTGCTTTTGGTCTTGAATTCTCAGTTACATTCTTCACACAGGAAGCCACTGGGGCCCTCCGGGACCTCCTCTTTGTCTTCAGCTGGAGACCCCTGGCATCTTGGGAAGTGGCAGGCTATACTGTGATGTTTCTCATTTGTTCTCCCACATTGGGAGATGAAAACAGAATTCGTTGCTGACTGTGGGCTCTCTGAAGGTGGTCAGTTAGCACTGCCATTTTTGCCATCTTGACACCACAGCATGGACATGCCGGATGTTCATCGGGGACCTTCACGATTGGTGTACTCACACCAGTCGCTTCCCCCCTGGTGTCAAGAATGGGACTTGCCACAGTCAGAGCAGGGATTGTGGGCCCAGAGGGAGATGTCGGCACACTGTCTACCACGTCCTCCTCCGGCACCTCTTCAGTACCGGTCACGGGAGGTGATCCGATAGGTGCCAGCACCTCATAAACCTCCGGCAGGTCTTCTACGTAATCATAGGGTGGTTCGGGATAGATCCCTCCCCAACAGACATAATCCGAGTTGTAAAATGTCAAATTTGGTAGGCGGTAGGCCAACTCATTAGTTGTTATTACTGCTGGAATAACACTCATGGCCTCACGGGGAAACTCCCCGGTCTGAGTGGCCACCGAGACAAAATTAACAGCCCATGATTTTATTGGGCTGTACATGGTGTCTATGGGGGTTCGGGATACAACCAGAAGAACCAGCCCCCAAGTTCAACTGGTGTGCCTTTAGATAGCCCTTAGGCCAAGGGCTTTGGACACACGAATGTATAAATCGCGGTCGGATCAATTTAGTTTCACCTCGAATTCTACCGAGCAGTCGGTGAAGCCGGTCGGTAGGGTAGGAAGTAACTATAATTCCACGATCACACTGGGGCAGAGGCTGACTTGGTCACCCAGAGATGGGCATCCAGCAGGACCACGAGGAGGTGTAGCCTCTGCGGCTAAGCCCAGTTAGTAAGTATGGTCCCGTCTTAAGAGAGTTATACTTAATCCTGCTGTTTACCCGCACTTCATTGAATTTCTTCACTTTGACATTCAGAGCACTGGGCAGAAATCACATCGCGTCAATACCCGCTGCAAGCCTTTGCAATGCTTTGTTTTAATTAAACAGTCGGATTCCCCTGGTCCGCACCAGTTCTAAGTCGGCTGCTAGGCACTGGCTGAGGCGGGGTGCTGGCCCAGGGACCCTGGCTCCCCCTGCCCCATCGCCGGCAGCTGTGTGTGCATCGGGACACCCCCAGCCCCTGTGAATAGGTGTGTGGGGGGGGCGGCTGGGAGTGGAGGGAGGGGGCGGGCAGTGCCTGCCACAGCTGGGGCGATCCACGGGTAGGGCCTGCTGTGCATCCCGAGTTGCCACCACCACCCCCACCCACCTGGGGGGTGGGGGACACCGGTCAGGTGCACAGCGCCTTGTCCAGCCACGGCATAAACCCAGCCGTGCTTCACGCCCCAGCCCGACCGACCCAGCCCTTAGAGCCAATCCTTATCCTGAAGTTACCGATCCGGCTTGCCGACTTCCCTTACCTACATTGTTCCAACATGCCAGAGGCTGGTCACCTTGGAGACCTGCTGCGGATATGAGTATGGCCCAGCGCAAGATTTACACCTTCTCCCCTGGATTTTCACGGGCCAGTGAGAGCTCACCGGACACCGCCGGAACCGTGACCGCTTTCCAAAGTACGGGCCCCTCTCTTGGGGCAAACTCATTCCAGGGCGCCCGGCCCTTCACAAAGAAAAGAGAACTCTCCCTGGGGCTCCCGCCAGCTTCTCCAAAATCGGTTGCGTTACTGCACTGGACGCCTTGCAGCGCCCCTCTCCACCACTCTGGATTTGGGGATCTGAACCCGACTCCCTTTCAATCAGCTGGAGGCAATGGATGCCACCGCCCGTCCCTTCGGAACGGCGCTCGCCTATCGCTTAGGACCGACTGACCCATGTTGAGCTGCTGTTCACATGGAACCCTGCTCCACTTGGGCCTTCAAAGCTCTCGTTTGAATATTTGCTACTGTTATAAGACAACCCTGGGAGCTCAGAAAGAATGTTCATACTGTTTAAACTAGGCAGATTAGGATAACCTCTCTCTCTATTTTCTGAAAAGAAGCATTCTTTAATCAAGGGCATCCTGGAACTGCTAAAGCCCTAAAAGAAACATTAAATCCAAATGTTTTATTTCTAGGTTTGTATTGCCAATTTGGCAAAAGAATTGGAGGTCCATGTATCCCTAACTGAACTGTCCTCATTATGATACAAAAAATCAGGCCCACAGGTCCAAAAGACCCGTGCCCAGGTGAAGACCCCTCCCCTGAGCATGCGTAGTAGTAAAATGGTGTGTCAGCAAAATTATAATTGTATGTAAATCACTAACCCATCAGTGTAAAAGGGAAAGTTGCAAACCTGGCAATTTGTTTGTATAAATGCTACTTGAAAAGCTGTGGGGGTGTGCTTGATTTGTGGGAAACCACCGAGCACCCAGGCTTGCGCAACTCTGCAATAAAGAAGCAAATGTCTCTCCTGAGTGTGTAATTATTGGCTTATTGCACACTGGGCAACGAATCCGCTTTTTGGACAATACTACTACCACCAAGATCTGCACCTGTGGCGGCTCCACCCGGGCCTGTGCCCCAGGCTTCAAGGCGCACCGCAGCGGCCCTCCTACTCGTCGCGGCGTAGCCCACATGGCTTCGCATTGCTGGCGACGGCCAGGTATGGGCCCGATGCTCCAGCGCCATCCATTTTCAGGGCTAGTTGATTTGGCAGGTGGGTTGTTACACACTCCTTAGCGGGTTCTGACTTCCATGGCCACCGTCCTGCTGTCTCTATCAACCAACACCTTTTCTGGGGTCTGATGAGCATCAGCATTGGGCGCCTTAACCTGGCATTCAGTTCATCCCGCAGCGCCAGTTCTGTTTCCCAAAAGTGGCCCACTAAGCACTCGCATTCCACGGCCCGGCTCCACGCCAGTGAGCCGGGCGTCTTACCCACTGAAAGTTTGAGAATAGGTTGAGATCGTTTCGGCCCCAAGACCTCTAATCATTCGCTTTACCGGGTAAAACTGCCGCCCGCGAGTGCCAGCTGTCCTGAGGGAACCAGCTACTAGATGGTTCGATTAGTCTTTCACACCTACGGTTGGGTCAGATGACCAATTTGCACGTCAGGACCGCTACGGACCTCCACCAGAGTTTCCTCTGGCTTCGCCCTGCCCAGGCATAGTTCACCATCTTTCGGGTCCTAGCATGGATGCTCATGCTCCACCTCCCCGATGGAGCGGGCAAGACGGGCTGGTGGTGCGCCCTCAGCTCTGCCTCCGCCTCGGGATCCCACCTCAGCCGTGAGTGGGGGTGGGGAGAAAAGCGGTGGTGCCACCAGCGACGGAGTCCAGGAAGCTGCCAGGAAGGCGTGGCGGTGGTCCTCTCCATTGGCCTCAAGATTTGACGAGAGCTGCTGCCTGGGGGCTGTAACACTTGCCACCACGCGGTGACAAGCCACCTGCCACCGGGCCTTCCCAGCCAACCCGGAGCCAGTCGCGGCACACCACCACGGCGGAAATGCACCCGACGGGGGCCGGCAGCTGGCTGGGTGGTGTTCTCTGGCCCACCCCCGCGAGGGGTGGGAGGGGAGGCGGAGGCAAGGATCTGCCAAGACCCGAGCCAGCCAACTGAGCCTGCCGGGTTGAATCCTCCAGCTGGACTGCATGGACCCCACCTGTTTACCTCTTAACGGTTTCATACCCTCTTGAACTCTCTCTTCAAAGTTCTTTTCAACTTTCCCTTATGGTACTTGTTGACTATCGAGCTCGTGCCGGTATTTAGCCTTAGATGGAGATTACCACCTGCTTTGGGCTGCATTCCCAAGCAACCCGACTCCCAGAAGCCCCAGTCCTGGCGCCCTACTACTGGCTTCACACCATCCATGGGCTGGGCCTCAATCAGAAGGACTTGGGCCCCCGAGAGTGGTGTCGGGGATGGGGGCTTCTGTACGCCACATTTCCTGCGCCCCACCACAAGGCGGGGACTTGGTACTGGGCTCTTCCCTCTTCACTTGCCATTACTGAGGGAATCCTGGTTAGTTTCTTTTGCTCCACTGACTAATATGCTTAAATTCAGTGGGCCACCATGTCTGATCTGAGGTCACAATTGGGTGGAGATGGGGCAGGCGTGCACCCGCCCCTCACACTTCAAGTCCCAGAGGAGGCCCCAGACAAGGCAGAGTCAGTGGGCAAGCGCCTACCAGCCTGTGACTGACCAATAACCCCTGCAATGGGAGAAGAAGGTGGCTCAGAGGGCGAGGTGCTCCATCAAGTTCAGGAATAATGTAGGATGCAGCTTGTAAGCCTTGCTGTTGCACAGAGAACTGACTTTATCTCAACACAAAGGGCACTGGAGGGTGACCTTTGTTTTAGGTAAGCAGCTATAGCTGTTAACTGGACCAGGTGTAAATGTCTCCCTGAGATAGCTCAGCCCAACACAAAGGAGAAGACCTCAACTACTAACAAAGGAATTTTGAAGAGAGCAACAGGCTTGAGCTGGCTTCAACCCACGGAGTCCTTCCCAGTGCCTGGGGACTCGCAGCGTCGTGACAGTGAGCATATAATAGACACCAGTGATTGGCAATCGCATTGGTATTGTGATTGAACTGTCTAAGTGTACACTTGTATTGTGATTTCAGTACATCATTGAATCAGTCTGCTAAATAATCTTGTGTAACATCAAATACCTTCAAAATAAACTTAAATATAAAACACTGCACTCTCTGCATGTGTACAATATCTAAAAGAACCTGGTCAGAGAGTACTGGACTCTGACATGGCTGCCGCAGCTCGGACAGCCCAAGGCCCCTTCCAGGACGAGGGGGAAGCAGTGCAGTGACTGCAGTTTGCCACCACGGAGGTGGGAGGACAGCCAGGGGCCCTCCAACACACATGCACGGCAGTATGGTGCAGTACCAGCATGGTACCCACCTGCAGACAGCCATGCAGGGCGGGGGACGAGGTTGACCTTTCCCCTGGGCCCGGATCCTGAACGTTCGCTCTCTCACGCACTCGCACAGCCCTCTGCCGGCAGCGGCTGGCTCCCCATCCCAGTTGCTGTCTCCACTCTCACCCTGGCACAAAACAGCATAGCAACCCTTCCCTCCTTTCCCCTCTCACCACCAATCAATGCCTACGCTGCCCATTGCCACAACACCTGCACTGTCACTGCTGGCCTCAACACAACACCACAGCTGACGCCAGCTGGTGGGTGGAAGTGGCTCGACACACACTACGGAAGCGGGTGTGCCATGGGGAGGGGGGTCAGTGGGCACCGAAACAACAGTGGTCAAGGTAGGGGGAGGGAAAGGGAGCCGGCCAGCCAGGGGAAAAATGGAGGGCAGACCCAAATGAGAAGGATGGGGAGCCCTCTCTCCCAACCTGGGACAACCCCTTTCTCACTTTGAGTCCAGCCCAGGTGCCTGGCTTGGCCCAGCCCAGCAGGGAGCAGTGCACTAGCTGCACAGCCTGCCTCAGGGAGGGGGCTCCCTGCAGACCCCTGGCATTGGAGCCTGGCGTCACTGGGCACTGCCCACTGGCCACGCACCCACAACCTACTGGACCCACGCTTCCGAGCTCTGAGCTTGCCTCTCCAGCCTCCAGCTCCACCATCCCAGAGATGGTGCCCACACCCACCCATGCACACACAACCTCCCACATGACAGCACGCACTCTCCCAGCCCTTCTGCGGGCAGACGCCTTCGTCTCCCTACCTCCTCAAACAACCACCAAAGGTCCAGCAATAGCAACATTCAATGCTTTCAGATGACTGAGGTAACTCGTGCCATCTCTGTGAAGAATTTTGCTGTTGCCTTCTGGGAAGGACTTTCTCAAAAGGCACATGCAGTCCTGCATGCCACATTAAAAGCTAGCCTTACCTAAGCTGGCAAAGGTGTGGAGTATGTCACCAGAGGAGAGGAGAGAAGAGCCCCCTCTAATGAAGAGCCTCGCAATCCGCTTTTGTCACTTCAAAGAGAGCCCAAGGTCAGTTAAGAAGCCAAAATTGCCTGCAAGCCACTTCCCTCTAGCACTGACTGGGAATCCCAGGAATTCCACGTCGTCAGCATTCAGGAGTTCTCTCACCTGCTCCTCCAGGTGCTGCTACTTCTGCACTTTTTTTCTGCTGCTGCATCCCCTAAAGATGACAAAGAACTTTCAAACCGGAATGTTCTGTCCACCCCCTTTGCCTGAGATCCATTTACCACAATCGAATCTGGCTTAAAGAGCTTGTTGGTCTTCTCCCTCAAACACTGTTCTGCCAATACCACCCAGTCTGTCCCCCTTGCTTCCTTCACCAGCATTTTGCACAAGATGTTATGCCTTTTCATCCAGGCATTTCCCATTCAGCCGGACAGTGCCTGCAGCCTCTCGCAACTCCTTCCCTCCAAGCCCCTGGCCTTCTCTCCACCCGGATGTTCAGTTCTGTGGTGAATGCAGGCTGCTACTCCAGGAGCAAAGGCCAGACGTAGAGCCACCATAGTGTCGACCTCACCATTATATTGGGTTTCTTTGGCAGAATCGGTTGCATGGGCATTCACATGCCTTATGGCAATTCAGCGTTGGGTGCTGGCTTCCCAGATGCAAGGCCATAGGGGCTTTCCCCATCTTTTCTTGCGTGAATACCCCATCCCATATACCCAATAGACCATACGTAAGGCCCTTATGTAGTGGCCAACTATCAGTGTATATAAATAGGGGCCCTTCAACCCTTTCTCCTTCTAGCCACGGACGTGCTAGAGGAGAATGCGACCTCGAGGAGGCCGTGGTCCCCCAGCCAAGGAACAGCTGGGTGGTACCATCTGATCCCTAAGGCTGAGCTCTAGATAAACCTCCCACCCCAGTCTCTTAACCTCTTCAGGCAGCATGCCACACAAGATGTTATGTCTCTTTATCCAGACGTCCTGGACTATAGGGCAGTAGCCGATGATATGTGAGCAAGTCTCCCATTCTGCAGGACAATGCCTGCACCCCTTCAGTGCCGCTTCTCCCAGCTTGCGTGCCAAATACTCCCTGGTGGGATAGACATTGGCATGCAGCTGTATTGCTGTCAATTACTTCCTGTGAGGAATTCCCCGGTAACGTAGAAGCCAATAGTTATGGATGCTATTGTTTTCTTAAGAAGTTCTTAATACCGTGGCCTTGTGCTTTTAGACTGGCCCAATTCTCTAAGTCTCTTTTTCTCCACTTGCTAGGAATAGGATAGATGCTACGGGGAGCTGGAATTTCCCATTTGGACACCAACATGCCCCCTTCCAGTGCGGTGGGAATTGTAACGGGGAGTTCATCCCCTGTTGATGGAACCTTGTCTGCTTTACCTCCTGCGGCGATCCATACCCTCTCAAACTCCTTCTGGATCTGGCAGGTGGAAGTGGCTCGACATGTGCCGTGGGTGTGTCGTGGGGGAGGGGGGCCCGGCAGGCACCAAAACGGCAGTGGTCGGGGCAGTGCAAGGGAAAGGCAGTCAGCTGACGTCCCCACCCCCTGGACCCCGGACGGGAACAAGGGACCAGCGCACCACTGAGAGAGTGGTGGAGGAGAGCCCATACAGCAGCACTGGCGGTGGCGGTGGGCAGTGCCCTTCTCGTTCAGGTCTGCCCTTCTTTCCCCCTCCCACCCCGTTCTTGTATGGTCAGCAAGGCGAGCCCTCTTTCTCTCTACTGTCCCTTGCTCAGCAGCCAGTGTCGACATGAGGAGGGAGGCAGAGCAGAGGGGGCCCTCAGGGGCTGCAAATGCTGTCCACTCCTCCCTCGGTGGGGACCGAAACCGAGACAACTCTTAGCAGTGGATCACTCAGCTCGTGCATCAATGAAGAAAGCAGCTAGCTCCGAGAATTAATGTGAATTGCAGGACGCATTGATCATTGACACTTCGAACGCACTTGTGGCCCCGGGTTCCTCCCACGGCTATGCCTGTCTGAGCGCTGCTTGACGGTCAATCGTCACCCAAGCTGCGGTGTGGATGCAGCGGTGCCGCCCCTTGGCAGGCAGGGGAGGGCACAGTTCAGGTGTGCCCGGCCGTGCCTGTCCTCCCCCTCCGAGCCCGGCAGCTGCCGCTGCACTGCACGACATGTGCGGTGTGGCGCGGCTGTGGCGCCTCGCAGGCCCGTTGCCCTGGGGAGAGGGGGCTTTTGTTTCTTCAAATCCCAAAGAGGCATCATCTGGCTGAACCCCATGTAAGATTTCAGTTTGCTTCCAGCTTTCATTTAGATGGGGAGAAATTCTCCCACTTTGATCCACATATACACAGCAACTAGTATTTATTACTGTACCTACTCCTCCCTGAGATGCTAATAACATACCTAGAGCCATTCCGTTCTGGGTGGTTATTTTAGCAGTCTCTGAAACCTCCCCTTGTAAAGCTGTAATGGCATCAGAGGTTTTATTCCCTATTCTCTCAATAACTGCTGAAATAGTTACTATTGCTTTTTCAAGTTCACTCACTCCCAATTGTGGAAACAGACACCTTGCGAATGAATGAAACCTAGTAGGTTGATCCGTTAAAGGATTATTGATCCTCTTTTGTCTCCTCATGAATGTTCTTAGCCATGATCTTTGATATCTGTTATTCAGTTCTTTGTTACAGTAATGGTTGGGATTATTGCCCCTAGAGTACATGTCCCGGACCAATTAGGAGGCAGCACTTTTTGTGCCTTGCTCTCACACAACCAACACCATCCACTACCTTTCAGAACACGCCACCCATTTAGTTCCTTACTTGGCCACTTATAACCTATTTCAGGTATCCGAAAGCAATCTTCATAACTTCCTACCTTAATGGCTCCAGTACAGTTGATCGGCTGTTTTCCATAAAGTACAGGTTTCTCCCACTATTTATTTCTATTATTACATCTTCGGATACATTGATCATAATCTCCTGTCACACTCTGGACTTCCCATTCCTGTTCTGTTGTTTCATCATATTTTGGTTGATCACTATCATTTCTTATCTGTTTTATAAATTCCATAAAGGAAAAAAATAAGAGGCACTCCAATTAGCGGGAAGCCCTTGTTGGAATCTTCAGGGAAGTGGGCACACACCCAACAATCCCTCTGGTTAACTATCTTCATAGATTTCGTATTTACTTCCAAAGGAAGATTTTGACCCCCAAATCCTTCCTGATTCCCTTTAACTTTGGCTCAGGTAACCTAGAAAAAATAACCACCACATTTCTCCCCTGGTTGTTAAGAACATCATTTTTACGCAGATACCATAACAACAATATTAACCCTATTCCTAACAAACAGATTAAAGCAATTTTCCCCTGAATACAATCTAAATTTAAAACTGATTCACTTTTAATACAGCTCATATATCTTTATATATTTTTAACGTTAAAGGGTGAACTTGTTCAGCTTTCCACGTCTCTCAAGGTACTGCTTTCACTCGGGTGTGGTGGATCCAGGAATCAATTCCCTGCAGTTTCACAGCGGTATCTGTTGTTAGCAGTACCAGATACAGTCCTCTCCATTTTTCTATCAACAGCTCATCCTTCCAGGTTCGAAGATATACTTGATCTCCCGGCTGGAATGAATGTACAGCTGAATCTAAAAGTACAGGAGATCTTAACTGGATGTACCTATGGAGAGAAGTAAGAACCTTTGCCATAGACAAGAGAGAATCACTTAAAATTTAATGGCCCTTAATGTGCATCTGAGTTTCATTTCCAGTTAAATTTAACGTGTAAGGTTTACTATACAGAATCTCAAATGGACTAACTTTCTCCCTAACCCTTGGGGTTATTCTGATTCTTAATAATGCCAGAGGTAAAACATCAGTCCATTTCATCTGAGTCTCCTGACACAATTTCCCTCTCTGTCTCTTAGTTGTTTGATTCATTCTTTCCTTTTCCACTGGATTGTGGCTTCCAGGGGGTATGTAAATCCCATTTAATTGGTAGTATTTCTGAGATTTCCTGTACTATTTCTGCTATAAAATGAGGTCCCCTATCCAAAGAAAAGTCTTCTGGTCAATTTATTATGTCTTGGCAACACCACAACGCTGACTTGTTTGATGCTGAGGCAGAAGAGAATCCTGATTTGAATGGCGTGAAACCCTGATGCCAGCAGATTTGCCGTAGCGCATATAAGCACATTAAAGTGAGATATATCTTTTGAATACAGGTTAAAAATGACATTCTTAGCTGTTGCATTTTTAATAATAAAGCCTACAACAGGTAGTATCCATTGCAGACACTCAAGTCTGACATAAACAAGTCCTGTGCCACGATTTGCAAAAGGGGTGGTGGGGCGGTGGGGAGAGAAAGCTCCACCCGTGGAACCAGCAGCATCCCTTTGGTCATCTTCGCCCTGGGTGTCTTGGAAAAGTTCAGAGCCCAATGAAAGCAAATCCAAGTCCCAAAGTCTCTGCGTGATCGTGGTCTGGTGCGGTGTGTCCCGGGTGGTCGTGGGGAGACCATTTCAGGGGTCGCAGCAGCTCAGTCCTGTTTCCATCAAGAACAGATGGCTTGTTCGGGGTTATGTTTTCATAGCTTTCGTCCACAGTGGTGATATGAGATAGAGAGAGATCAGAAGGAAGTATAGAAAAGGTAGAAGTGCGCACAGGAGTTATGAACAATTTTTAACAATACCTACTTTTAACAATAATCATCTCTAAAACTAACCAATTTTTAACAATAACTTCTTTTAACAATAACATATCTAAAGAACAATATCTTAACATATCTACTTTTAACAATAACATCTCTAAAACTATCCAAACCAAAAGGTGTCCCAGGCCATGTTTGAGGGTTTGCCTATGGCGCTGGGGGATTAGTGGAGGAAGGTGATCGTCTACAATGACAATAGCAAGGCAAACAAAGGCATATTAAAAAAGCAGTTAGAACGATAGCTAAAAGACCAAGTGCTGCAACATGAACTAATACGGCCTTATACAACATGTTGTTTTCCATTCTCCTGGTGGTATAATCCACCGATGTATTCGTCGGCCAAGGTGTGACGGTGGAGTACCTCTTCTCTGTTACCCTCAGGGCTCCAGCGACGCAAAGATGGTGGTGGATTGCTGATTGCAGCCCTCGTGGTCAATGCTGATGACTGTTATTACTGTTTCTTTGCTATTCTAGCACTCTCCCTCATGAACAAGCTGTAAGCAGTGTCCCTGGTAAAAAGCAGATGCAACCAGCCTTGAGGCACCCAGCACATGGAGCTGAAGCATGCCATAAAAGGAAAGGTATCTGATTATGCTCTTTGATTGGTTAGGAGCATCTGGACCATGTGAGAGAGTACATAAAAGGCCTTGCTATGGGTGGGAGATGCAGAGTTGCTGCCATGTGCTCTTCTGTGCAGTGCTATAGAAATAAATCTTTTGTTCTGACCTAACCCAGAAGTATTGAGAATTTCTTCAACATGTTGCCTTTAACTCAGGCGGTCCTATGCTGAAACAGAAGGTACCTTCCCTGTCAACATCAAGCACAGTCCATCCAACCTGCTTCTGCCTCCACCCTCCCACAAGTTCTCTTCCCTCATGGGCTGCCCCACTCCATCCACTTGAGCACCTCTCCATGCCAGCCTGCTGCTTCTGAGCAGCTTCTTGCTGCAGAAGTAACCTCACAGCCTATGGCCCAGCCCTCACACCTTCACCACCACCTCACTCTTGGCTGCCTCTGCCCTCTCCTCTCTGCTCCACGCCCCTTCACTCCAACAGACAACACACCACATGCCCTGCCCTTCCTCTGCCTCCTAGGCCGCAACCCCCTTCCAGCTCGGCTTACAAGATGACGGTTAGGGGCTGCCAGGGAGCAGCTTTGGGCTGAGGCTTCAGGCATCGGTGGAGAGTCTGGGCTTTGCTTAGTGGGCTTATGGAAAGCTTTTGGGGGATGGTTCAGGTTTTTTGTCTTGTTAGGAAAAGCACACTAGTTCTTTTCCTTGGGGTGGGGGAGTGGTGAGAGGAACCTGAGTGCCTAAATGCCTGTCCCCTCATCCCAGGCCTGAGCACCTGTTACGATGAGTGGGAGCAGGGGATTGGGCCCATAGCCTGGTGGTGTTTGGAGATGAGATTTGGAATCCCTGAGACACGTTTCCTTCATTCTCTGTCTCCACTCTCTTCCATCCTGCAGGAAATGACTGCACTTCCTTCCCTTTCTGCAGGCCACATTCTTCTTCCAGACCCTGTTCAACAAGGACCACCTTGGTCAGTTCCTGCCATGGGAGGTGGTTTCCACTTTGGGGAGCAGTCCAGCAGGACCCCTGCCCTTCTGATACCCCCATCCTTGGGATCACATCTCACGGGGCACAGAGCGACAGAGCCCTGGGGCACCTTGTGGAGGGGCGAATGCTTATCCTCAATCTCATGGCCCTTTGCCATGGCACCAATGCACTCCCATGGCCTGGTGTGTGCAGATAACGCTGCGTGTCAATCCCTGCATACGTGGTTCTGGGAGGGGATGTTTGCCATCTCAGTATTTCCCCCAGAGCTCACCCTCTAATATGTTGTCACAGCCCTGGGCCCACCAAAAAGCTGTCACAGGTAGCTCAACTTCTGCCAGTGGGGACCTGGCAATTTCTATGCCTATTCCAAGGTATCTGGCAGTTTCCCTGAGGGAAGAACACAATCTATCTCATTGGTTTAGTCGAAGTCACATTAGGGGTCAGTCTCTTGCTGCCAGTGATCAGCCCTCAAGACTAGAAGTCTTCTCTGTCCTCGATCCAAAAGAATCAAAATCCAAAGAGGCAATTTCAGATCTTGGTCAGCCCGTCTCCAGCATCTAAAAGCGAATACAGAGGGCAGCTCCCCACATAACTGAGCGTAAGATCAAGATCTGCAAAACAGCTACAGTGCTTCTTTCTAAATTTGTGGTTGGTTTGTTTCAGTTTTCCAGTGAGGACAGGACAAATCTAAGCTCCATAAGGTAGCCCACAAAGTCCAAAATGAAAGCTCTACATTTCAGTGGACTGCTTGACTAAAAAGTTGTTTTTCTTGGCTTAAATCAGATTAGGAATTGATGCCCTTGGGCTGGAATGCTCTATTTGCAGAAATGGTTTTCCTTCAATACCTTGTACTTGCATTTCCTCTGGATTTAAATTTCCTCAGTAGGCAGTTAACATGGAGTAAGTTGCCCTAGTATCTACTAAAAACTCAGGGTAAGTGGCCATTAACTCTTATTAGGGTCCTAGCTCAGTCTCCTACCACTGATTCAGATGCTGCTAGTGCTTCAGGTTCCCCTTCCTTCTGTCACTGTTGGGGATCATACTGCTGAAATTCTGCCATTTCTTCCACACTTTTATTACCCTGCAGTTTCCAAATTGGAGGGTTTCCGAATCCTCCCCTCATCTGGGTCTGAACAGGACACTTTTTTTTCCAGTGCCCTGATTTCCTGCAATAGGCACAGCATTTGGGGTCCAGCTGTCCCCTACCCACCATTCCTGTTCCTCTAGTCCTCTTCCTCCTTGACCTCGTCCCCTCATATTTATTGCTCTTCCCCTCACCATTGGAGTTCCTCCCAGTGCTGCTGCCAGCATACTCACTTCCTCCTGCTTTCATCTTCCTTTCTCCTTCCTTTCTTTTTCTGACCTTCCATCATATACCTATGTTGCTAATGAGAGTACCTTTTGTAAATTCTCTCCCTGCCATCCTGGAGCCATACGTTGAGAAATATTTATGAATACCTGGAGCCGCTTGCTGGACAGATATGCTCACTGCCAGTCTTTCATTCAAACTTTCCACGGACATCCCTCCATAGCATAACAGGGCCTGCTGCAAGCGATTCCCAAAATTGCTCGGGTGTTCCTCAGACTTTTGTCTTACTTCCTGAACCCTTTCCCAGCTAACACCAATTGCCCTGCAGCTCTTACTGCTAAAACTGGATTTTGGCATGTCGTTTCACATGGCACCCAATCATTCACATTCTTATAATCCCAGTTTGAATCTACTCGTGACCAAAGTTGTTGGTTTCCATGCCAGTCTGCCAACTCCCTGTCTTTTTCCAGTGTCCGTTCTCTATCCCCTAGCTGAAATATCTGTTGTAACAGTACTTGAACATCCCCGCAACAAGGGTGATGTCCCTCTACTATTGTGGAAAACAGTAGAGCTGCCTTCTCTGGGTCTTCCAGCGCCCGGGACATTTGCTGTGCCCATTGAGTTACCTCCTGGAGCCCACGGCTGATAAACATAGACATGCAAAATCAGTGTGTGCGGGGGGGGTGGGGGGTGGGGTGGGGGAGGGCTGTGGTCCCAGTGCCTGTGGTGCCCCCCACAGCTGGGTTAGGCATTACAGTTCCAATCACAGGAGCCTGCAGTATGACAGATTGGTTTCCCGAGGGAAGCGATGGATATAAGTTAGAAGCAGATTTGGGTGCTGAAACAGTGTAAGGGGGGAGCAAGGGCAAAACCATTACTTGAGTCTCCCAGCGTTCGTTGCACAAGCGTATGTCTTACCTTACTTGAATCCCCAGATCTCCCTGGTCATTTAAAAGCTCAATTATCCCAGACTTGCTAGTAGTTCATTTGCTGAGGTTTCTGATCCTCCAAGCAATGACCCAAGAAGGTCAGCTTACCCATACCAAATGAAGCACCTTGAGACCATTGCTCAGAGGGTGTCCCCTCCCGAGTCTGTAACAGTCATTCCTCTTGACAGAGGGCTATAGCCCTACCCTTACTGAGACCAGAGGTACCTTCAGGTTTTTTCCAGTTTTCCAGAATTCCTGCTAGTGGTAAACCCCAATTTCAGCCTTCTGAAGTGGCTTTAATGGGGCCTCTCCAATGTTCTTCACCCATGTGCACAGCTTTTCTTGTAGCTCTGGTCTGGAGAGACCAATCCATGGGTCAACTCCCAGGCCCAAATATTTCTCAGAGCTATCAGGCTCAATCAAATGTAACTGAACCCCATCAATCCTCCACAGGTCACAGTTGTTAATTGTATAATAGTCTTTTGTGGGCCTAATAAAAAAAAAAAAACTGGCACTTTGCTGCTTGCACCTTCAGCCCAGTCAGATGGCAAAACTTCCACCACTTGAGTGTTCTTCTGCATGCCTTCCCACGAATCACTCAGCAGCACCAGATTGTCTGTGAATGCCAACGATGACACTGAGCTGTTCTTATACTTGAAACCTTCTTTGCCCTCTTCTAATCGACACAGTAACGGATCCATTGATAGATTGAAGAGAAGTGGGGACATCGGATCACCTTGTCTCACACCGGTGAGGATCTTAACCTTCTCCGAGCATGTCCCCCCAACCTCCAGTCGTGTTGCACTGTTGTTATCCATCTCTGCAATGATGTCGGTTACATGACCATCAACACCCTTCTGCCTGAGGACCTGGAAGATGTGATGGTGATGGACCGAATCAAAGGCTTTCGCCAAGTCCACAAAGACAACCCCCAGCGATTTATGATCTTTCTTCGCATATCTAATTAACATCCGGAGGAGCTTCGGAATTTCTGCACAGCCTGGGGCTGTAATAAGCCCTCTTTGGTGGCTGTTAATCGGACATGCTCTGTGGCGGTCTGATTCACGGACTCTGATGTGCTGGATCAGGATCAACTTTATTCAAGCAAGCAAGCCCTTTATATAAGCTCTACCCCAGATCGGTACTTCCCCACGGTGATTTACAGTACTTTCTATTCTCCTTGCAAGTGCCACATTACACTTTCCCGAAGGTCATGTTCTCATCATCACTCCCTCATTCCGTGCGGTTACTCCTTATGTTCCCATACTGCTATCTATTCAGCCCATGGCCTTTGGCTCCTTAACTCTATCTTGTACGATGCCTCGATGTCTACCCCTACATCTCCCCCTTTTTTGTTTTGTTGAACTATTAACACTGTGTTTATCGATTGTTGTACCATCCGCTGAGTACATTGCAGAATGCAAGGGACACAGACTAGGATGCATAAAAAGATCAACAAACCTTCTGCTACCCATTTCATTAATTGCTTCACCCAACCTCCTAAACCCTAATTATTCAGCAAATTGCCAAACCATCCCCACCCATCATCTTCCCAAAACTGAGCCACCCCATCCCGTAATCTCTGAATGCTTGCATGAATGGACTCAGAGTGATCCGAGAGGTTCATGCAACACATACCTTCAAAATCCTGACACCCGTGGCCGCTTGCAAGTAACAGAAAATCTATGGCTGCACAATTTTACAAAGTGGCATGTCTGACAGAGTCGACATCTATCAATAAGCTAGACAAGGCTGCGGATGTAGCATTGCTTTGCTTAGCGAGCCAGCACCCTAATTTATTCAGTGTGTTAAGAGCTTTAGCAGCTGCAGCCCCTGGTGCAAGCATAGAGGCCAGAATGCGTCCACTGGCGCTCCAAAATTCAACCTCACTATTGCAACTTTGGTCAAAGGCATGAGTCGTCCGTTGTGAGCGACGGTGGTATTTTGTGTAATTCATGATTATTGTTAAATTTGGGGTCAGCAGTGTAAGCCGTCCCAAACTGCATGGCCCTCCCCTTATGTGTGAGGGGATCCTTCCCCAGGCTCGGTCTCCACAGATAAAGAAGACCCCCGGGGGAAGCTGTGTGGGCTTATTTGTGGATACAGACACATTAAGGCTAGTATAGTTGCACCAGATTGTTGCATTCTTATAGATTGCCAGCGAGGAGTTAACATTTTGTGCAAAGGATTGATTTCGGCTGCTGTAATTGAAAAAATAAGCAAACATCCATTATGGTCGAGCCCAAGAGTTCAATCTCCTGTGGTTCATTTGCAAGGGGGGGCAGGTACCTGGCCCACCCATCCCAATTGTCAACCGGTTTGGGACCACAGCTGCCGTTGCTGCCGGTGCCTGAGGGTCCCGCACAGATGAATCTGGTTTGGGTTGTGCTCAGCCATCCGTTCGTCGGGACTCCCACCAGGCACGTACTGAAGGGGTTTCCTGGCATGGACATCGAGAGGCACAGAGTGTCCTGACCTGCTTTGTTTGCCAGGGTTACCCAGATGTTCTGTTCAGGCACAGGTGGGATCCAAAATCCGCTCACTGCCATTACTCCCACCAGGACGGCAATGATGGTCATAGTGATGGACGGACCCACCTTGCTGGTACCCATCTTGGTCCCATACCTGTGGAAACACAAGCATACACTCGACCCCAGGTTATTAATGGGTATGGTCCCTCCCACTGATTAATTGCTAAGTTCTTAAACAAAACCTGTGCATTCTCCTGCTGATGCACAGGGCGTAAGCCTTCTGAGAGGGAGTTAAAGTGTTTCAACATTGCTGGTTCCCCTTCTGTCCATCGATTCGAGAAGTTGAGCATGTATAGCGCCTTTGCTAATCGCTCTGAGGGGGTACCGAGAGCCATTCCCCCTTTTTGTTTCTGTAGCATTTCCTTAAGGGTTGTGTGCGCACGCTCGACAATAGCTTGGCCAGTAGGTGAGTGGGGAATACCTGTAACATGAGAGATTCCCCATGCACTAAGGAATTGTGCACTTTTGTGAGCGGTATAGCCTGGCTCGTTATTAGTCTTAACCCGCTGGGGGACGCCCAACCCCGAAAAGGCAGTTATAAAATGTCGAATGACATCTCTGGCCTTTTCGCCCATATGGCAGGAGGCAAAAATGCACGCTGAGAAAGTGTCCACGGATACGTGCACATATTTCAGCTTGCCAAACTCCGGTACATGAGTGACATCTGTTTGCCACAGTTCCAGTGCCGTTAGACCCCTAGGGTTGACACCTACAGGAGGGGCTGGCATGAGCTGCTGGCAATCCGGGCATGAGGCAATGATGCTTTGTGCCTGCTCTCTGGACAGAGAAAACTGCCGAGCCAGTGCTCTGGCATTCTGGTGAAAGAACCCATGTGATAGGCGGGCTTGCTTAAATTTGTTCGGGACTACCACAGGCCCAGCCACCATATCTGCTTGGTTTGTGCCCTCTGTTATCGGGCCTGGGATATTTGTATGCGAGCGCACATGCATGACAAAGTACTTGCCTGATCGCCCGTTCAACAGGAACAACAATTCCTTCATAAGTGCAAATAACTGAGGGTTGGAGACTTCCTTCAGGTATGCAGACTCCAAGCAACTAATGAGCCCTGCCACATAGGCAGAGTCTGTGACTATATTGAGATCTGCTGTCCATCGGCGAAAGGCGTGGACGACTGCCGCTAATTCTATAATTTGGGGAGACCCCTGGACCACCTGGACATCTTGCTGCCAAGGGCCGTTAACCTCTGATCGCCAAACAATGACAGGTCTCCCTGTGCAGCCAGAGCCATCCGTGAAGACTGTCGGTGCCTGCAGAGGGGTGGGGCTTAGTTTCGAGCCTTTAAATACAGGAAGACTCGGTAGCGTTTGAAAAAGCGGGTGCTTCGGTAGATGGATCCTAAATTGACCTGCAAAACCCTCTGTGGCAATTTGGAATGACAATGACTATTTCAAAAGCCGCTCTAGTTGCTTGAGGTCCACGGGTAGATAAATGTCTCCAGGATCCTGGCCATCCAAGAGCATCATTCTATCCACGCCTTTTTGAATCAGCATACTGATCAACTCGGGTTGCAAAGTGTCTGGTTTTGAGAATTGATGTGGTAAAAACAGCCATTCAATGATCACTGAGGGGTCTTGCTGACTCAGGTCCCACTGGGCTAGGAGTGCAAAAGGTTGGTATGTAGAATTAAAAATGATCAGACCAAACGGAACACCTTCCAGCCTCCGGTGGGCTTTCTGAGCAGCAAGACGCTCCGCAACAGCCTGTAGCGCCCTTTCTGCATCGGTGGAGAGGGTTCTTTTGGAAGTTAAAGCGGGATCTCCCTTTGGCAAAGAGAGAAGCGGGTGAAGCTCCTCGTTGGCCAGGTCTATCACAGGACGGAGCCAATTGAGGGATCCTAGTAGCTGTTGCAAATCGTGCAAGTTCTCTATCTTAACGCACAATTTTAGCTCTTGTGGCATAATAGTCTGCTCAGTGATGCACCACCCTAAATACCTCCAAGGTAGCATCTCTTGCACCTTTTCCGGTGCTACAAGTCCAGCCAGTCACTTGACGTGTGACAGCTTCCAATACCACCTTCATAGAGTCTATTGTGGGGGCTGCCACAAGGATGTCATCCATATAGTGATATATGATTGCCTGCGGATGCTGCTGCCGGACGGGCGTCAGTGCTTTTGCCACGAAAGCTTGGCAGATAGTAGGGCTATTTTTCATTCCCTGTGGCAACACAGTCCAATGGTATCGGCAATGAGGCTCTGCGACATTAAGAGAGGGAACCGAGAAAGCAAACCTGGGAGCATCCTGCGGATGCAAGGGGATCGTAAAAAAACAGTCTTTGAGGTCTATTACTGTTAATGCCCATTTTTGTGGGATCATTGTAGGGGACGGGAGTCCTGGTTGTAGGGATCCCTTATCTTCGATTACTGCGTTTATTCGGTGCAAGTCGTGCAACAGACACCATTTCCCACTCCTTTTCTGAATGACAAAAACAGGTGAGTTCCACGGACTAGTGGAGGGGACAGCATGGCCTGCAGCTACCTGTTCGTTCACTAGGCTCTGTAAATGATGCAGCTTTTCCCTAGATAGGGGCCAGTGATCAACCCAAACCGGGTTGTGAGTCAGCCAGGTAAGCTGCACGTCAGCAGCCCCCGTGTGAAATCCGAGTGTAACTGGAGGCCCCACTGCGCTAGGCAGTCCCTGCCCCAGAGAGTGACTGGGCTAGGAAGGATAAAAGGCTTTTCTGTCGCCACCCGGCCCTCTGGTCCCGTGAGCAAGATATTATGTTGGCTCTGCGCCGGGAAAGTGCCCCCCCGATGCCCGTGACCGCGGCCGCTGTTTTGGTCATCGGCCATGAGGGGGGCCACACGGTCACTGAAATAATGGTAACATCGGTGCTGGTGTCCATGATTCCCTCCAGCTGCATTTCCTGCTGCAAGGTGGAGTGTTTGAGGGTACAATGATAACAGGGGCGTCTCACAGAGACCCTCTGGGACCACAGGACTTGGGCTGGCCCTGTAGAACCAAAGCCGCCGTCGCCTCGCATTTTCTCCAGATGATGGGGCAGATAGTCCAGACCCCCCTAATTAACACTGTCCCGGCAGTGAGAGGAGGCTTTGCTTCCCAGGGTCCTGGCGCCCAAGCAGGCTTTATTTCAAAGCCTTGGCATCCTCCCTTTCATAATGTGAAGTGCAGGAATGCAGACTGCTTGTAACTCCCTTATCTTTCCAGCCTCCACCAGCTCCGGGCTCCTTTCTCACTGAACTAGGAGTGCAGCCTAAGGCTCCAGCAATTTCAGCTACACATGCTAAGCAAGTTTTATAGAAGTTGTGCTAAGCAGCTACCTCTAGACAGCTGCAGTTCAATAATTTACAGTCCAAGTCCCAAAGTCTCTGCGAATCGTCGCCACTGCCTAGTCCATATCATGAATTGAGTGGCTGTTAGCAGTATTTGCGCGAGGGTTTTACAGTCTTGCAGTGCACCTTATGCTGATCAGGCTGCGCACTCCCCTTTCCAGCCGGACCAAGCTGGGACTTAAAACCCACTCAAACCCTGGGGATGGGACTCGCACCCATCCCCTGGTACGCCTTACGGTGGCCAGCCTGCCTACCCCTTACAGTGCACTGTTACCAGACCAGAATTTAGAATTTAGGCAGGAATTTAAGACTCACCTTCTCAGTGCCTCTCAGTGCCAAAGATCCCAGGCGAACTGACCCGATGGCGCCAGATGATCGTTTGGCGATGAGAGGCCCCGACAGTGGTTGCCTAGGGTCCCATCAATCTTACTCCGGTTTTCCAAAATTTCGGCTAAGGGTGTCCTCTTTTCTATGCCGAAATTATTTCCTGTATTGAGTTTCTGAAAAGTGCATCTCAAGCAAGTCAGGCAGCGCACTTCCTTACCAGTAACACCAGCCCCTGTGGCTGGTGGGATCACACACACTCTTTCTCTCACTCTCTGGGAACTGCACTCACACCACCCGAGTCTTTAACTGCTAGGACTGCTGTCCCTTCGCAGCAGGCGGCTTCATCAGCCAACGGGTGCCCCGGTCGGTTCCCAGGCTATACGCACTCTCACACACAGTACTGTTCACACTCACACCAGTCACAGTGACTCTAGACATGGCCCTGGGTCAAATGGATTGTCTGGGTTGTTTCCTGGGGAGTCCCGTCCACCCACCGCCCCCACCACCGTGTCGCTTGATGGAGGTGCTGTGGGGGCTGCGGGTGCCTCCGGTCCCTGTGTTTTCTTCTTGCTATGCTCTTTCAGGGTCTCAAGCATGGTACGCCACGGGGCTAAAAGTCCTGCCACCGTCTTATCAGTTCTTGTTGCTGCATCCCACAGCTTAACTACGATTGAGTTCCACGTACCGAGGCTATAAATCATACTGGAATTCACCTCAGGACAGTTCGAGCGTGCCCACACTAATAGCATTTTGAGATCTTGAGGGGGCATCTCTCTGCCGTGCTGTTTCAAAGTCTTTTGCATTACGTTTAGCACGGACCTATCTTGCGGGGAGATTCCATTTCCCATGGCTCCCATGTGTTCCCGGCTGTTTACCTCCGTCCAGTGGTAGGTAACCTGTTGTGCGCAATGCTGCTTCCTTTCAGCAGCTCTTTGTTCAGCCGGGCTCCGCCACCAGTTCAGCTAACCGCTGCCTCTACAGCCCTGGACAAAGTCAGTCTTCGGTCCCTTTTTGGGCGCCATTTGTGGTGCTCTGATTCACGGACTCCGATGTGCTGGATCAGAATCAACTTTATTCAAGCAAGCCAGCCCTATATATAAGCTCTACCCTGGATAGATACTTTCCCACAGTGATTTACGGTACTTTCTATTCTCTTTGCAAGCGCCACATTATACCTGCCCGAAGGTCATGTTCCCATCATCACTCCCTCATTCTGTGCGGTTACTCCCTATGTTCCCATACTGCTATCTATTCAGCCCATGGCCTTTGGCTCCTTAACTCTGTCTTCCCTGATCCCTCACTGTCTGCCCCTACACGTAGCGACTAGAGGAGGGGAAGGAGGGAAGGCGGAAGGGTAGGGTTTGAGCTTAGTGGTGAGGCTTCAGGTCTGGCCCTGGCAGAGAAGCTCTCGCAGGCCCTGTGCCAGTGGCATCCCCAGTACCTGAAGCCTCCTGACCTCCCCAACACAGCTGCTGTCTCTTGGCCAAGAGCTCCGGGCCCTTCATGTACTTCCACACTGGCTTCCAGCTTCAGGCTGCTCACCTAAGCGCACACACAGCACCTCCTCATCAGCACTCAAGCGCTCTCCCCCAAAACCTGCCACTGCCTCACCAATCCCCCAACCTCTCTGCCCTCCTGTCATGACCCCGCCCTTCCCGGCACCACCTCACAATGCCAGCCTGCTGCTCCCCACCAAGCACCTTCCTGCACCACAAGTGACCTCGCAGCCAAGAACCCAGCCCTCACCCCTGCACTTGCAGCTCCCCCTCGCCTGCCTCTGCCCTCTGCTCTCAGCTCCAGGCGCTTGCACTCCAAGACCAAACACCAGCCCTGCCAGGCCTCTGCCTCTGCCTCCCAGGCCCCAAATGCCTTGGCGCTAGGCTTACAAGATGCTTGCAGGGTTAGGGTCTTTGCGGGAGCAGCATAGGGCTTAGGCTTCAGGCATCAGTGGGGAGGTTGCGCTTTGCAGTTGCTGGGCTTTGGGAAAGCTTTTGGGTGATGGCTGAGTGCTGGCCTTCCTGTTCCTGCTCAGGGCTTTGGGAATGGGCAAATCCTGTGGCCCCGGGGGTGTGTTTGTGTGGGAGTGAGACCTCGAGCCTGCCCTAGCACTTGAAGGCAAGCGATGAGGGCTAGGCCTTAGCTTCAGACACAGGGCAAGAGTGAAGGTAGGGGGTAAGGATTCAGGCTGCAGCATAGCCATTTGGGTTTGACCTCTAGCGAGTAGAGGACGGGAAGGAGGGAAGGGGGAAGGGTAGGGCTTCATCTTAGTGGTGAGGCCCCTCGATTCGCCAAGGCCAAACCCCAAGGGCTACGCTGAAGCCTCAGTCTCTGCCCCGTTCCCCGAACTAGGACCCTGTGCCTGAAGCTGATCCCAAGACCTCATCGCTTGCCTCAAGTGCTGGACTGGGCTGGAGCCCTCACCCCGACTCCAACCCACAGCGCTCTGCCAAAGCTCTAGCCCCCACCACAAACCCTGAGCACCAACACCAAGCCCTACACTGAGCCAGCACCCAAAAGCTTTCCCTGTCCCCACTAAGCACCAACCTAAACCCTGCGCGGATGCCTGAAGCCTAAGGCCAAACTTGCTCTGTCACATCCTCTAAGCGTCCAGCCTTCTTGTAAGCCTAGCTCGAAGGGGTCTGTGACCTGGGCGGCAGAGGAAGGTTTTGGAGGGCTGGAAGCAGAGGCAGGTTGGAGGGGCAGTGCTTGGATGCTGATGAGGAGGTGCTCTGTGTTGCCTCAGCGCAGCAGGCAGGAGCTGGAGGCAGGCGCGGGAGGACAGGAAGGGCTGCCAGGTGGCAGCCAGGAGAGAGGACCTGTTTTGGGGAGGTTAGAGTCCTTGAGGTAATGGTGCTGCAGCTGGGACAGGGTCCGGGAGAGCCGGTGTGGGAGGCTCCGTCCCCATGCCTAAGCAGTAACCTGAGGCCCTACCCTTCTGCCTTGCCTCCTTGCCCTTCTTGATTTGCCAAGGCGAAATCCAAAGTGCTCTGCTGAAGCCTCAGTCTC
This sequence comes from Dromaius novaehollandiae, assembly GCF_036370855.1. Lineage (NCBI taxonomy): Eukaryota > Metazoa > Chordata > Aves > Casuariiformes > Dromaiidae > Dromaius > Dromaius novaehollandiae. The sequence goes on from NW_026991505.1 coordinate 921,725, forward strand.
TGTCCCCTTCCCCAAACTCTGTCCATGTGCCTGAGGCTGCTCCCTAGCTCTCATCACTCGCCTTGAGTTGCTGGACTGCTTTGGAGCCCTCACCCCCCCTGCCAACCCACAGCCCTCTGCAAAAACTCTAGCCTCTACCACAAATGCTTAGCACCAACTCCAAGCCCAACCCTGAGCCAGCACCCAAATTCTTTCCCTGACCCCACTAAGCACACAGCCTGAAGCCTGCACACACGCCTGAAGCCTAAGGCCATACTTGCTCTGGCGCAGCCCCTAAGCACCCAGCCTTCTTGTAAGCCGAGCTGGAAGGGCTTGGGGGCCTGGGAGGCAGAAGAAGAGCAGGGCAGGTGGGGTGTTGGAGTGCAGGGGCGTGGAGCTGAGGGGAGAGGGCAGAGGCAGGCAAGAGGGAGGTGGTGGTGAAGGTGTGAGGGCTGCGCTGTAGATTGTGAGGTCACGTGCTGTAGCAATCTGATTGGTGAGGAGCAGGAGGCGGGCATTGTGAGGTGCTCGTGGGAATATCCAGGGCATGGCAGGAGGGCCAGAGGTGGCTGGGGTGGCAGACGTGGGCTGGGGGAACATTCCTTCTTTTTTTCCCAGGAGGTCTCTTCTGTTTCAGCACTTGACTGCCCAAGGCAAGAATGCAACCTGTGAGGACATGAAGGCTCCGTTTTCTCAGACACAGCTGGCCTCCCTTATAGCATCTACGCAATGTAAAGCCATTTCCTCAGTGCAGTGCCTGTACACTTGACTCTTCTTCCAAAATTGGAGTCATGAAAGTGGCAATGGAATGGTATCCCAAAAGGGCCTGTTGCTTTGCTTTCATTCTCCATGGGCTCAGGTTGATGTGTTCAGTGTCCCATTGTAAGCTGTTAGGGAACCAGGTTTAGATTCAGGGTTCACTTTTGGGGCCCTGTGTCAGTGGAGATGGTTAAGGATCCCAGAGTAACCTTCCTGAGGCTGTGACACGTTTGTTGGGGCGGGTGATGGCTGAGCATCTTCCTGGAGAGGCGATAAGCTGCCAGCGGAGCTCAGAGCATTTTTGGGAACATCATACAGTGGGGGTGGGCAGTGAGTGGAGCCATACAACACAAGAGACCATCCAAGGTGGAGTCACCGAGCGGTAAAGAGCAAAATCAGGAAATGCATAGGTAAAGGAGGGCTCCGCAATCCCAGGAGAGGCCGCGGAGACCCAGCAGGCTCAGGGAAGAGAGACTGGAGAGCCATCCTTGTACTCTCTTTGGCATGCCATAGGCTGGCTCCAGTGCAGCCCCATAACATATCTTGTGCCCTCGGAAATGCTGCCTGGGTCCTCCGAGCACCCTCTACAGCCACATAAAACGGGAGGCGGGGACTGCCAGTGGCATGAGAACCATCCTCTTGGGTCTGCTTCCTGCTCTCACGAGAATGGGCACAGTGGAGTCGCCTCATGGCCCTGTGGCACCACCATTGGCTCTCTGCTGAGCAGCAGTGCCTGCACGGAGCCCTGCAGGGAGCACAGGGGAGGGGGACCTGGAGCAGCCGGCCAGGCCAGCGTGGACACCCTCATCTGGGGAAGGGCTTTCTGGGGAGCAGGGAGGTGCCTGGAGGGGAGCAAGGGGGTGGTTCCCAGGAAAGGTGAGAAGTGTCATGGCTTCTTTATAAAAACTGCTAAGGATATGCATATGATCAACAGTTGTCATCTGTGGACACTGTGTGGTTCAAATCTCAATACGATACAACCTGGCAACTCTGAGAAATATCAGAGTCTTTGGAACAACCCTTGGGTTGGACTATCAAGACCAGAGTTGCAGGAGAAACTTCAGTCCTGGACATTGTTCGTGTTTTCAGAGGATAAATTGTCAGAGGGCCAGCTTACCCAAATAAATGGACAAATACTTGATTGGGCAATCTTTCTCATGATCATGTCATCACCACCAGCTAACTCTAGGTTGGCTGGATCTTTTTAACCTGGAAAAGGGACCTAGCTAGGTGTTTACATAAGGTGCCTATCTAGGTGTTTAATAAATAGCCACCTGCCACATCATCTAACTCGTGGTGCTCATGAATGGATCAACAAGAGTCTCCCTGTCCCTATCTACCATCCAGCGAAACCACAGCCAAGGGAATGGGCTTGGTGCAATCAGTGGGGAAAGAAGAGCCTATTGAGATTGACTCTAGTCTGGCACTGAGAAGAGACAAAAGGGGTCTGAATGGACCTCTCTGAAAGGACGTGAGAGGAGAAGAAGTGGGACACTACTCTGGTGGTTTTTTCACTCACTTGGCTAGGTAGGGTTGATCAGGTGCTGCACATGGCTAGACAAACGTGCTGCCCTGTTTGCACTCGGCCAGTCCATTTTAAACTCTTTTCTCTCATGCTTCTTTCTCCCCAGTCTCCTTTGGGCAATAACCCCTCCAGTCCACAAGGCTGTCAAGCAGAGCCACTCGAGTGGCCTCATCTGGGAGCGTACACCCCGTCCAAGGCCCCAGGGACATAATCGCTGCCCCAGAAATGTCCAAGTCTGGGTGCTCCTTTGCACTGATTAGGCTCCTGGCATTCCTCTGCCATCACTGATCACCTGTTCTTTGTATTAATGGTGACTAGCCTTCCAACACATAAACTCACAGTTTAGTCCAGTGTTTGGCCCATATGTTCTGCAAGTGTTAACAAGCCACAGAAACAATATGCAGAGGAGTTACTGTGCAGCTCTGGGCACAGTGTAATCTGCTTCTCCATAAAATGCATTCTTAGGAAAAACAGGCACTGGCTAAGGTTGAACAATAAGAAAAGAGTAGCAACTGGGAGAGAACTGGAAGCTGCTTCTTGTTGACCTTGCCCCACCCCTTGCAATCGACTTCCTAAGAAAACATGGGATCTCATTTTGCTCCTGTTGTAGATGACTGCATTAATCAATGCAGACACCGCACAGTAAAAAAGAAACAAACAAACAAAGAGCTACTATGAAGTTAGTGGCTAGGTATAGGTAGAGGTATATATAGGTAGAGGTGCATATAGTAGTGTAAACAAGGAAGGAGGCAGCAGCAAGGCACAAAAATATAAATCACACCACCCTCCTAGAGAAAGTAGTCTTAGACCCACAGTGACGAGCTTAACATAGAGCATTATTATGCATATAAAAGAGTCCATGTCTAAAAACAAACCCAAGAAGCCTGTTTTCACAGAAGGATGAACTGGAGCAAGACAGTAAGGGGATTGCACAGGTGATCTGGCTCAAGTCATTGCCTCTGCTGAAGGATACAGCATGCATGCAGAAAGGTGGGTTGCAAGGGAGCACTCACATTGTCTTTGGCCAGTTAGAAACAGATATTAACTCTTAAAGACCTAAAAACACTTACAAGATCTCAGACTCAAAGAGTGGTCCTACTTTGAACAGGAGGTCAGGACCCTTGCGACACTCTCTCTGACAGTATCGGGTCTGGAGCATTGTTTAGGAGAGGAAGAATCTCTTTTGACACCTTCAAGCACATGGCATGAAAATTTTGCATTGAGGGATTACTTGAGGCCCTAATAGAAATATTTACTATCATCATCATCATCATCATCATCATTCTATAACACTGTTAAAAATGATAATAACAACAATACTAGAAGCAGCCTTTTTAAGGCTTATGGTAGGAGTCTCAACATGGAATGTGTTGAGCAAGTAGATATTGTGTGAAACACACCTGGCATGTTGGTGAAGTTTATGAATATGTGGAAAAAAACCTGTAGGACAGGTAAGAATCAAAAGACCTCTCCAGCTGTTACTCTTAATCCCCATCACCCAAGCTCACCTTACCTTTAAGCCCTAAGGATCAGTTCTGGAAGCTTTCTTCAAATGGAATCCACCATTCCCACTCATTTTGAGATTAAGGGTGAGATTCAATCTGAGATTAGGACACCTACGTTTGGGGTTCCAAATGTACCTTCCTCCCTGTGAGACAAGTGCCTGAAGAGCAGTTTTAACCACTGTGAATCTAGGCAAAGGAGGTGGAATTCAGTTGCCCAAACATAGGTGTCTAGCACCATCTCAGATGCCCTAAGATAGCTGACAGCCATACAGGGCTGGTAGATCTGGCGCAGGACCTGTGCCTTTCTGGAGCAGCTGAGAGACACCAGCTGAGATACACAGAGTATTTCAAGTGGCATGACATACATGTCTGCACATGGCCAAATGAACCCTACAAAACCAACTGAATCCCTCCTTGTCTATCGGCTTTAGGCTAAGATGAATCATGTCCTGACTTCTCTTGACAGCTCTGACTTGGGGTGGGATTCAGCTACCAAAAGAAAGAAAGAAAGAAAGAAGATCAAGTGACGTTTGAGGGTAAATCACTCTAAAAAAGGTGTTTTTATTGAAGTATCACTCTCTGGAGCTGCTTCTCTTCTCCACTTGGAGGAATGGGAGTGGCTGTTCCACCAACATATATTCATCTTTATGCACTGATATTGCCCAAGACAGGAGACACAGGGCCATATGCAGTAGGTAGGATTTTTCTGAAGGGACCCAGGCTGTTGGCAGTGAAAAGCAGATTTCTGCACAAGACATTCTTGAGCCAAAAGCTCCTCTGATTGCATTGTCCGTTGCCTACTACCCCACACAAGCTGCAAGGCAGAACATTTTCTGCACTAGTAACTGTCTGGAGAAAAGTCTTCTCTTTAGGGCACGTTTCACCTCTGCATTCCTCAGGGTGTAGATCAAAGGATTGAGGATGGAGGTGACAACAGTATACATAAGGGTGGCTATCATGTCCCGCCTGGGTGAACTCCCTGAGGAAGGTGGCACATAGTTAAAAATAACAGGGACATAGAATAAGGCCACTGCTGTGAGATGGGAGATGCAAGTGGAGAAGGATTTCCTCCTCCCCTGCCTCGACTGGACTTTCAGTCGGAGGAAGGAAAAGATGTACAGGTAAGAAAAGAGTGTGAAGACAGAGGGGCCTATCGCTATATTCCCTGTGACAATGCTGAGCAGGTGCAGGTTGAGCTGGTTGCTATTGCAGGCTAGCCTCACCAGGGGCTTGATGTCACAGAAGAAGTGGTGGATGTGGCTGGGGCCACAGAAATGGAGCCGGGAGGTCATGACTGTGTGCATCAGAGCATGAAGGAAGCCAGTAGCCCAAGCGGCTGCAGCCAGCAGCAGGCAGGCCCGTGGGCTCATGATCAGGCTGTAGCGCAGCGGGTGGCAGATGGCCACAAAGCGGTCATAGGCCATGACAGCCAGCAGCAAAGCTTCGCTGCTGCCCAGGAAGTGGAAGAAGTGGAGCTGGCTTAGGCAGCCAGTGTAAGAAATACCCTGGTGCCCCCAGAGGAACCCAGCCAGCATCTTGGGGATGGTAACGGTGGAGTAGAAAATATCCAGGCAGGAGAGGTTGCAGAGGAAATAGTACATGGGGATGCGTAGCCGAGGTTCACATATCACCACAGTCACAATTGCCACATTCCCCAGCAGGCTGGACAGGTAGAGCAGGGAGAAGAGCATGAACAGGAACTGCTGCAGCCCTTGAGGGCTGGACAGGCCAAGCAGGATGAACTTGCTCACCTCTGTCTGGTTATCCATCCCTGCAGGGAAAGAGAGAAGAACTCAGCAGTAGCTTGCTATCCTTCTGTCCTGAGCTGCTATTTCCATTCCCCAGAGTCCTCTTCCATAAGGTGCAGCAGCAGCTGATGCTGCCTCATGAATGGAAGAGATCAGACACTGAGTCCGGAAAGGGACACAAAAGAATCCCTTGATTTTCCACCCCAGCTGTTTCAACAAACACTAGAAACTGTTGTAACCTAGATGGCCAGTACTGATGCTGGAGCTGCCACCTGTGTACCAGCTCACTGAAAGGAATGGTGTGTTTGAGGACAGCGAGCAAAGAAAATGGGAGGGAGGGAGGAAGGAAGGGAGGGAGGGAGAGAAAGAGGGAGGCAAGAGAAGTTGGTTACCTAGTTTTTAAGTGAAGAACATTCTGAAATCCTGTTTGTTTTCCTTTTTTTTAATTCAAAAAAGGGTTTTCTAATAAGTTTTCTTCATTCCAAATCCTAGCTGAATATACGGTATCTTTCCAAAGCTGAAGTGTTATAGTAGTATAGTTGGTCACATACAGTACACCACTTTCAAAAAGGACTAATTCGGACTGTTCAGTGGTGTCAGGAAACCTTTATATAGTCCTCCCTGTCACGGAAACAATCACATTTCTTTCCAACAAAGGAAAATTTCCATTTCCCTGATAACTCCTCTTGGGATCAAGCCTCTGAACCTTATGGGACTTCAGTGCAGAAAACATCAAGGCATAGCGTTTCTGGCACACAGAAAACTAATGATTGTGGGGAGTTGAACTGATTACTGATTATTTGTACAGCCAGCTCTCACAAGCAGGAGGAAGCTGTAGAATCAAAAGCCATTTCTGGAAATATGCAAGGTTATAGCACATCATTCTCAGGAAGACTAACAGTTTTAATGGGGAATTTGCCAAGGAGTTTGACACATGGTTTTGTAATTCCCAAGGATAATACATGGAATAAGTATCATGGCTTCCTTTGACCTGCTACAACTGCACAGCTGGACTCTGCCTCTGGCTTAATATCTTTTGCTCCCTTTATAGTCCATGAAGATCTTAAAATGCTTCTTCTTTTCTTTTCACTTCTAAAGATGGAGATAACAAACTGTGGTGATTTTTTTTAAGGCCTCATATACCTGTTTCACTGTCCCCTCTGCAAGCTGTGTTTGCCATGAGCAATGGCATCTGAAACCTCCATAGAAGTGCCCAGGTGCCTGATTGAGAGCACACAGAGGCAGGGGCTGGTGGGGCAGCAGAAGACCCTGCAGGTGCTGTCATAGTTTGCACAGCCCGTGGTGGTGGTGGTGGCCATCACAGGGCTGTACTGCGCTGGCAAGTCCCACCTCACGAACAGGCTGGGTTGTGAGAGGATGGATGAGAGAGGTGGGGAGCCACACAGGTCCCGGCCCTGGGCAGCAAAGATGCCTCCATTTTCCTGCTCTGTAGCTGACACTGCTGAGCCCCTTGCATCCCCTCCACAGGTTTCTCCCTGGCCTTCCCCATGCAGGCCCATACCAAAGGTATCTGGCTGTGGTGTGTGCCTCAGCCCTGTCAGCCTGGACACACGCTGGTGCTCCTGGACACTGAAGGGCGGGGTGATGCGGAGAAGGCGTGGGAGAAGCAGAGGCTTCCTTTTGTGCCTACAGAGAACTTTGTGGAAGCTCTCAAGGGCCCAGGCATGTGGCAGGACTCAAGGTGTTCTCATTGCCATCCTTCACCTCTGCCTTCACCTGTCAGAGCCCTCATTCTGCCTGGGATGCTGGCTGTCTGCAGGGGACTGGAGCCAGTCTGTGGCTGGGCCCATGACGGTTTGTGGGACACCATCTCTTCACAGCCACTCTCCCTCTCTTTCTGGATCTTTGATTACTCAGCAGCCATCAGGCTGGTGGGCCTTTTGAGATCCGGTGGCTGGCAGGGAGCTCCAGGCTTTTGAACTGGAGCTGTCTCTGTGGTGCTGACAGCCAGAGGAGCTAGGAGAAGGCTCGTGAGGTTGACAAGCTGCCAAATTCCTCAGCACTTGCTGGTAAACTTCAGCAGACCAGGAATGGGGAGCTCAGGGAGTCCTTTAATAATCAGAAGCCTGTGGGACTCTCAGAGTTAAGAGTTGAAGACAAAGCGGCTATAGGAAGACATGGTGATGTCGCGTGTGGGGGTCTCTCCAAAAAGCTGACCCTGCCATGGCCCATGGTTAGGCATTCAGGGCCTGGGGATTTGGGGCTTTGCTCACTCTTAGGGGGCCTTGCACAGAGTTTCTTGGTATGAGCCAAGGCTGTTTGTTCCAGGGAAACACCAAGAATGACACATGGATCTTTGTGCTAGTCGTACTGCTGTCCCGCACTCTGGTCTATAACAGCAAGGGCACCATCAACCAGCAAGACATGGACCAGCTGCACTGTCCTCAGTGGGGCAGCAGCACCGGGGATGCCCCATCTCCCTCAGCAGTAGCTAAGGGGTTCACACATCGCAGCTCCTCAAAGAGCATAAACAGTACAATCTACTGGGCAAGAACAGTGAGTTACCATGCAGCAGAACCTGCTATAGCATATGCTGATATGAATCACAGATCGCCTTACAGCAATAAAGGGATCTGGCTGTTCTCCAGCCTTGTGCGTGTGAATCTCCTTCCGGTCAAGATCCAAAAGAACTCAAGTACACACTCCACAGCGTGTCACAACAACAAACTGATCATGCTCAAGAAGGCTAACTATGGTTACAATGAAGGACAGTAACCATTGCATCTGTGCACTGGATGCTGTGCTACAGCTAACCACTCCAGATGGCCAGGAGGGCAGTGAAGTTGTCTCATGCAACAAGGCTTCTTGCCAAAATCTGCCAAACCTTTTCTCCTTGCTGGGACTGAAAACATGGAACCAAGAAGGCAGCTTCTGAAAGTCAAGGAAATCTCCCTGCAACACTTCCTGCCCAACATTCTTATGTACCTTGCCTCTGTCTTTCTCCTTCTGGTACTTCCGTGAGGTTAGGGATCAGAGGCTCTGTTAGCAAATGATTGCTGCTACAGTTTTTATAGCTAGGCTGCACTTTTAGTGCTTCTGATGTCTGACTTGATGGGTGACTACCCTCTTACAAGAGGTCAGATTGTCTGGGTAGCTATTTCTTAGCAGGAAAATCTGCCCCCCCCTTTCAAGTAGAGAGTGAAGCCAGAAGAACAGATCTCTTCTCCAGCTGGATAGCTCATCCCTTTGCCGCATTATGGTTTCGTTTATAGCATGGTTGAGGTTGCTTTTGAGGGGGCCTCCCAAAATTCCCCAGGGGGAAAGTTACAGCAAGGACCAATGCAGTTTCTAAGTCGTGCAGGAACCTCCCTTCTGTGCCCAGGGGCCTGAACTGCTCCTGGGAACTGCTACATCTGTAGCTTGCCAGAGAATTCACTAGAGATGCAAGACAGGGGAAAAGGGCAGTTTATCCAGGTTGGTCGCTGAGCCACTCTGAGCTCCTGGGAGCAAATCATTGATTAAAGGAGCTCAGGGGTCACCTTTAGATGTGAAGTGGATTCTGAGCTGTATTCACCATTTCTCCTGCTTCCCTTTGTGTTTGACTCCTGTTCCAGAACATATTGTCTTTGCACTGACAGCACATTGTCAGTCTAGTTGGAGGGGAGGGGAGGGGTGTCAGTCTAGTGGGGCTTGGAGGAGAAAGCAAGAATGTTGAAAATCACTTGAAGACTACGTAGGGAGAAGAGCTTCCTTAATGTCAATCTCTGTACACTGATAATATTTTAGCAGTTTTGGTGAACCAGGTGGGACACTGCTGGCTTCCAATCTGGTGAGCACTGGAACCGCATTTGACACAGCTGGCACAGGCTGAGTTCACCTGACAGTCATTGCAGTAGTGGCACTCACTAGGGAGGTACTAAAACTGGGTCAGCATGAGTCATGGGAGGTTCAGTGGGGAAGGTAAAATTGGGGTTCACTGCTAGCAGAAATTCTGAAAAAGCGGAAAGAAATTGAAGGTACCTCAGGTCTCAGTAAGGGTAGGGCTATAGCTCTCTGTCAAGAGGAGTGGCTGTTACAGACTTGGGAGGGGACACCCTCTGAGCAATGGTCTCAAGGTGCTTCATTTGGTATGGGTAAGCTGACCTTCTTGGGTCATTGCTTGGGGAATCAGAACCTCAGCAAATGAACTACTAGTAAGTCTGGGATAACTGAGCTTTTAAATGACCAGGGAGATCTGGAGATTCAAGTAAGGTAAGACATACGCTTGCGCAACGAACGCTGGGAGACTCGAGTAATGGTTTTGCCCTTGCTCCCCCCTTACACTGTTTCAGCACCCAAATCTGCTTCTAACTTATATCCATCGCTTCCCTCGGGAAACCAATCTGTCATACTGCAGGCTCCTGTGATTGGAACTGTAATGCCTAACCCAGCTGTGGGGGGCACCACAGGCACTGGGACCACAGCACCACCCCCACCCCACCCCACCTCACCCCCCCCCCCCCCCCCCGCACACACTGATTTTGCATGTCTGTGTTTATCAGCCGTGGGCTCCAGGAGGTAACTCAATGGGCACAGCAAATGTCCCGGGCGCTGGAAGACCCAGAGAAGGCAGCTCTACTGTTTTCCACAATAGTAGAGGGACATCACCCTTGTTGCGGGGATGTTCAAGTACTGTTACAACAGATATTTCAGCCAGGGGATAGAGAACGGACACTGGAAAAAGACGGGGAGTTGGCAGACCGGGATGGAAACCGACAACTTTGGCCACAAATAGATCCAAACCGAGATTTTAATAATGTGAATGATTGGGTGCCATGTGAAGCAATGTGCCAAAATCCAGTTTTAGCAGTAAGAGCTGCAGGGCAACTGGCGTTAGCTGGGAAAGGGTTCAGGAAGTAAGACAAAAGTCTGAGGAACACCCAAGCAATTTTGGGAATGGCTTGTGGCAGGCCCTGTTATGCTATGGAGGGATGTCTGTGGAAAGTTTGAATGAAAGACTGGCAGTGAGCATATTTGTGCAGCAAGCAGCTCCAGGTATTCCTAAATATTTCACAACGCGTAGCTCCAGGATGGCAGGGAGAAAATTTAGAAGAGGTACTCTCATTAGCAACATACATATATGATGGAAGGTCAGAAAAAGAAAGGAAGGAGAAAGGAAGATGAAAGCAGGAGGAAGTGAGTATGCTGGCAGCAGCACTGGGAGGAACTCCAATGGTGAGGGGAAGAGCAATAAATATGAGGGGACGAGGTCAAGGAGGAAGAGGACTAGAGGAACAGGAATGGTGGGTAGGGGACAACTGGACCCCAAATGCTGTGCCTATTGCAGGAAATCAGGGCACTGGAAAAAAAAAGAGACCTGTTGGGCCCCAGATGAGGGGAGGATTCGGAAACCCTCCAATTTGGAAACTGCAGGATAATAAAAGTGTGGAAGAAATGGCAGAATTTTGGCAGTATGAGCCCCAACAGTGACAGAAGGAAGGGGAACCTGAAGCACTAGCAGCATCTGAATCAGTGGTAGGAGACTGAGCTAGGACCCTAATAAGAGTTAATGGCCACTTACCCTGAGTTTTTAGTAGATACTGGGGCAACTTACTCCATGTTAATGGCCTACTGAGGAAATTTAAATCCAGAGGAAATGCAAGTACAAGGTATTGAAGGAAAACCATTTCTGCAAATAGAGCATTCCAGCCCAAGGGCATCAATTCCTAATCTGATTTAAGCCAAGAAAAACAACTTTTTAGTGAAGCAGTCCACTGAAATGTAGAGCTTTCATTTTGGACTTTGTGGGCTACCTTATGGAGCTTAGATTTGTCCTGTCCTCACTGGAAAACTGAAACAAACTGACCACAAATTTAGAAAGAAGCACTGTAGCTGTTTTGCAGACCTTGATCTTATGCTCAGTTATGTGGGGAGCTGCCCTCTGTATTTGATCTTACATGCTGGAGACAGGGGCTGACCAAGATCTGAAATTGCCTCTTTGGATTTTGATTCTTTTGGATCGAGGACAGAGAAGACTTCTAGTCTTGAGGGCTGATCACTGGCAGCAAGAGACTGACCCCTAATGTGACTTTGATTAAGCAAATGAGATAGATTGTGTTCTTCCCTCAGGGAAACTTCCAGATACCTCGGAATAGGCATAGAAATTGCCAGTTCCCCACTGGCAGAAGTTGAGCTACCTGTGACAGTTTTTTGGTGGGCCCAGGGCTGTGACAACATATTAGAGAGTGAGCTCTGGGGGAAATACTGAGATGGCAAACATCCCCTCCCAGAACCACGTATGCAGGGATTGACACGCAGTGTATCTGCACACCAGGCCATGGGAGTGCATTGGTGCCATGGCAAAGGGCCATGAGATTGAGGATAAGCATTCACCCCTCCACAAGGTGCCCCAGGGCTCTGTCGCTCTGTGTCCCGTGAGATGTGATCCCGAGGCTGGGGGGTATCAGAAGGGCAGGGGTCCTGCCAGACTGCTCCCCAAAGTGGAAACCACCTCCCATAGCAGGACTGACCAAGGTGGTCCTTGTTGAACAGGGTCTGGAAGAAGAATGTGGCCTGCAGAAAGGGAAGGAAGTGCAGTCATTTCCTGCAGGATGGAAGAGAGTGGAGACAGAGAATGAAGGAAACGTGTCTCAGGGATTCCAAATCTCATCTCCAAACACCACCAGGCTATGGGCCCAATCCCCTGCTCCCACTCATCATAACAGGTGCTCAGGCCTGGGATGAGGGGACAGGCATTTAGGCACTCAAGTTCCTCTCACCACTCCCCCACCCCAAGGAAAACAACTAGCGTGCTTTCCCTAACAAGACAAACAAAATGGAACCATCCCCCAAAAGCTTTCCATAAGCCCACTAAGCAAAGCCCAGACTCTCCACCGATGCCTGAAGCCTCAGCCTGCAGCTGCTCCCTGGCAGCCCCTAACTGTCCAGTCACCTTGTAAGCCGAGCTGGAAGGGGTTTGCGGCCTAGGAGGCAGAGGAAGGGCAGGGCATGTGGTGTGTTGTGTGAGTGAAGGGGCGTGGAGCAGAGAGGAGAGGGCAGAGGCAGGCAAGAGGGAGGTGTAAGTGAAGGTGTGAGGGCTGGGCCATAGGTTGTGAGGTTACTTCTGCAGCAAGAAGCTGCTCAGAAGCAGCAGACTGGCATGGAGAGGTGCTCAAGTGAATGGAGTGGGGCAGCCCATGGGAGAAGAGAACTTGTGGGAGGGTGGAGGCAGAAGCAGCTTGGATGGACTGTGCTTGATGTTGACAGGGAAGGTACCTTCTGTTTCAGCATAGGACCGCCTGAGTTAAAGGCAACATGTTGAAGAAATTCTCAATACTTCTGGGTTAGGTCAGAACAAAAAATTTGTTTCTATAGCACTATACAGAAGAGCACAGGGCAGCAACTCTGCACCTCCCACCCATAACAAGGCCTTTTATGTACTCTCTCACATGGTCCAGATGCTCCTAACCAATCAAAGAGCATAATCAGAAACCTTTCCTTTTATGGCATGCTTCAGCTCCATGTGCTGGGTGCCTCAAGGCTGGTTGCATCTGCTTTTTACCAGGGACACTGCTTACAGCTTGTTCATGAGGGAGAGTGCTAGAATAGCAAAGAAAGAGTAATAACGGGCATCAGCATCGACCACGAGGGCTGCAGTCAGCAATCCATAACCATCTTCATGTTGCTGGAGCCCTGAGGGTAACAGAGAAGAGGTACTCCACCGTCACACCTGGGCCGACGAATATATCGGTGGATTATACCACCAGGAGAATGGAAAACAACATGTTGTATAAGGCCGTATTAGTTCATGTTGCAGTACT
>NW_026991505.1:940000-960000 GCF_036370855.1 Dromaius novaehollandiae
CAACCTTGGACTCTCCGGCAGCCACGTGAAGCCTCTTCAGTCGGAGGGCTCTCCTCTCCTCCCCTCTCTGCTGTTGACATGCTCTGCATTTTTGCCAGCAAAGGTAAGACAGTTTTAAATTGGCAAGCATTGTATGTGACTTTGTTGTTCAAAGTCCTTCTTGGAAGGCAACAGTGAAATTCTTCCCACAGACGACAGGAGTCTGCTCAGTCTTCTGTACTACTGAGTTTTGCTATTGCCCAGCTCCCTTGTGGTCAAGGGTGAACATGGGTGGGACAGGAGACCAAGTTCCCAAAAGACACTTCACCAAATGTGACATGGGCAGGTGGGCTGCTTACCAAGCCCACTCAGTTCATTAAATAGCCAAATGCCTCGTCATCTAATTAGGGACATGCATGAATGCATCAAGGGACTGAGCTTGGCAGAATCGGCAGGGAAAGAAGAGCCTGTTGAGCCTCAGTGCAGGCAGCCATGCCCTTCTCACAGGCTAGGGGAGGCTGTGCTGGGACGATGCTGTGCCAGCACCATGGGGTGCCAAGAGCAGGTCACTTGCTGTGGCACAGCAAATCCTGCCAATTTGGCAGAAGAAGATGTGTTGCTTCTGCAAGAAGCTCCTCCTCTGCTGTGGCAGTGAGGAAGTGTCTCCAAGGAAAAGGCGCAGAGAGTTCACACACAAGGGCTGCATCCAAATTTCGGTTGCATGCTGGGAAAGTGGCTGGCACATTGCAGAGGCTAACAGCATCCCCAGGTACTCCTGGTGGCCTTCTGTGGTGCAGAAGGCCCTTTTGCATTCCTCCTCCTTATGGGTTTAGAGGCAAGTCTTTTCCCTCTTGCAGGTTCAGCTTTATGCACTGGCAAGTCTCCTGGGAGATTCAGGGAGCTCTGTGAAGAGAGACAGGGGGTGCCAGTTCTTTACTCTCACGTCATTCAGCCCCCTGTAATCCACACAGGGACATCCTTCCTTCTCCCCTGCCTCCACATTAAGAAAAAAAAAAAAAAAGTGAGAGAGAAGAAAAAAGTATAGCCCCTCCCTTCCCCCACCCCCACCCAGGGAGGAAGGGGTTAGGACAGGTGAACCTGTGCTCCAGATGGTTCCCCTCAAGGGCTGTTATCTCAGGGCATGATGAGGTAGAGATGCCCCCAAAGGACAATTCCTTCCCTGGCATGAAGTCATAGAGGCAACAGGGTGGTAGGGTTTCTGCATCTTTCTTTCTGAAGAGATCCACACAGTCACTGTACTCACCTAGGAGCATTGCCAGGGAGGTCCCAGAGAGGTATGGTCTTGACACCTGGGGGACCTTGCTCTAGCAAGGCAAGCTCAGCCCCAGCTGCCCACTGACAAGGCACAAAGAGGTCCTCAGGGTCTGGAGAATAAGGTTCCTGTGCTCCATACAGGGGGACACCCCTTCTTGGGCCATTCTGAAGAGCCAGGAGGTGACTGCTGTGCAGCTGGTGTGTGTTGGGAAGGGCTCTGAGGAAGCAGAGAGCACTAGGGTCAGCATACTGATGAGCCCCCATAGCCTTGCTCAGTGCTCAGGAAAGGGTTCAGGGAGCTGGGGATCAAGGCATGCTCTGGGCACAGGGGAAGGCAACAGAGCTTTCAGGGCTGTGAGGTGCCTCTGCATGCTGAGCCCAGCCTCCTGGAGGACTCCCAAGTCCCTGGGGAAGGCAGTCTGCAGGACTGCCCTGGGGACTGGCCCCAAAGTAACTCCCCAAGGCCAGGCCTCCTGGTGCTCAGCTGAGGGCTTGAGGGGGCCTGAGCTAAGTATTAGGGAGCAGCAGAAGCAGGGCTCCACCCTCAGGGAAGGCAAGCCAGCAGTCAAGGGGGAGGGGCTGGGGCCCACAACCCAGGCCAGACAGTGAGCTCAGCAAGTGGGCAAAGTCCCACAGCAGCAGAGCCAGGTGAGCAGAGCAGGGTGGTGCCAAGAGGTTCTCCTGAGAGCCCAGGGATCCTCAGGCAGGGCAGTATAACAGGCCCCATGCAAAGTCCCTCAGGGAGTGCAAGCAGCACTTGAGCACCAGAGCTGGAGCACACAGCCCTAAGACAGAGCTCAGGCATAGCCTGAAAGCCCCAAGCTGAGCATTGATAGAGCCCCTGGGCAGAGGGAGCAGGTGAAGGCCCCAGGTGAGGTTGGTCAGAGCAATGAAGGCTTCCAATGAAGGCCTCTGAGTGCCCTTGGGGTGCTGGGTGTTTCCAGCTAGTCCTTGGCTAGGGGGAAAGGTCTGGTGGAATGAGCAAGGAAAGAAGAAAGAGCCTGTTGAGCTTGACTCTAGTTTGCACTGCAAAGAGACATAGGAGGTGCAGAGGAAGCAGGAGGCCCTGCTGAGGCCCTGCTGTGGCCTGGGCACCAGTACAATAGCACTGTCCTGATCTTTTTTTCTTTTCCACTGGCCCAGTGAGGTTGGGGCAAGCCCCCAAGGGGCTCTGCCTTCTGCTGCCAAGTTCCCAGTGTGTGTTGGGCATGACCTGCTCTGAGGACAGCATCAGGTGGGCTGTCTGAAAGGGGTGGTCCAGCTGTCAACCAGTGACCTGGATGTGCTAAGGCAAGCTGAGGGAGGGCAGAAGCTTGCTTGTTCTTGCTCTTCAGTACCAGTTTGGACCATAAAAGTGAGGTCTCCTGATCCTTGTGACTGGGAGTTTTAAGCAGGAAGAGTGCTGGGGGCTTGGGTGGCCTGGCCCTGCATTCCTGCAAGGCCCGTCAGCCTACCATCACCACTGTTGGTAGTGACAGCGATAGGGGCAGGGGGAGCAAGGGGTTCTTCCTCACCTGAGGGCTGTGCAGCTCCTTTTTTTTGTTTTTTTTCCCCCCTTTCATTCCTTTTCTGCCCTGCTTGGGAGCAGGCTGAGCTGGTGGCTCAAAAAGGGGAGAGTGGCTGCCAAAGTCTGCTCAGAAAGGGCACCCCCCTTTGCCCCACCCCCCCTCCCCCATCCTGGGTGATGGTGGCAGCAGCAGGTTGGCAGGTCTGGCTCTGACATGTCTTTCTCCATGAGGCAGGCTGGGAGGTAGATGTGGGTTTGCTCTCTCATCCCAGGAAGACTCATTCTCCCTTGCCATGGAGTAGACCTGCTGTCGCTCTCCCTCCATGGCCCACGTGGTTCCCTGGAAGTTGTTTCTCCTGGTGTTGGCTGGCCCTCGGGAGGGCACTCATCCGGGCACAGGGTAAATGTGGGGTCACCCCGCCAGGTAAATCTGGTGTCCCTCTAAGGTCCAGGTAGTGCTGCTGTCCCACCCCAAACTCAGCTGCAGCCAGGTGGCCATTTTCTTCAGTCCTGGTGGGCAGGCCAGAGCAGGGCCAGCATCGTCTCCATGCCATGCTGCACTGTGCTGTGCTCTGCCCTGGGGCCCCTCAACCTCAGAGCTCCCATTTGCCGGGCTGGTGTGCCCTTCCCTATAGGGCAGGGCAAAGAGACAGGGAGAAGGTGTGGGGTCCCAGTTGCTCGGTTTTTATTTTGCCTTCCCTTAAGCAACACCACCTGCCTCCCGCCACCCTTGACCTTGGCAATAAACAGGCCTCCCAGAGAGCTTGGTCTGCCGGGTATCTGGGGTGGTGGTGGGATGTGGGCCAGGGCTGGTGGGGGGCAGATGTCAGCTGAAACAGGTGATGTGTGCAGAATCTGCTGCCCTAGCGCCCTGAAAGAGCTTGTGAATCCTGGTGGGACGGCCCTGCTGCGGGCACTGTGTGCCTGTGCAGTGTTGGGGGCACATGCAGTGGGGGTGCTGGTCAGCCTGTGGTCAGGGATTCTTCCTCTGCCACAGCAACATGCTGGCCACAAAGTTTAGGAAGCTGGGGCCAGGGAGAGAAGGGAACACAAGCAAGCAAGCAGGTGATGATGAATGGGTGGTGGGGAGGCACATGGGGTGGGGGGGATGGACAACATATTAAAAAAAAGAAAGAAAAAGCCCAAGTGGTGAGTGTAATAGCACAGATTTGTAAACAAGCACTTTCTCCTGCTGTGGGGAAGTCCTTGAATAAAATATAAAGACAGGTGCACAATCAGGCAGGTGTAGCCAATCTTTAACTGCTGCTCTTATGCTTATATTAAAGTTAGGGAGACACGTGGATTTTATGTCCGCATGGACAGTGAGATAAATTATAGGTGTTTTTTTTATTGGCATGTCTGGAGAGAGCAATTTGTCTTGGGAATGCATAGCCATTCAAGATAGGAACTTTCTGCACTGGTCTTAGCAGCACCCTTCTGACACTCAGTAGCTGAGGCTCAGGTTTCTCTTGCAGCTCTGGGTGGGACAATGCAGTTGAGGGGTTGACACAAAGACCCAGGTATTTTCCAGAGTTGCCTGGTTCAGGCACATTCACATCTGTACTAAACAGCACCCATGGCTTACAACTGTTGGTGACACCAGACTCTTCAGTAGGTTTGGTAAAAAACCCTGTGGCACTTGGCCTCTTGAGTCTTCAGCTGTGAGGGAGCAGCAGGGGCCAGCCACTCCCAAAGGGGTGGGGAGCCAGTAGCCCAGGGGCATAGCTCAGCTCCCATGGCAGGGGCCTTGGGCAGCCAGGGCCCAGGTGAGGCTGCTCAGGGCCATCCAGGCTTCTCTGTGCACTCAGGGCTCTGACACAAGTCCCAGGAACTCACAGAGCATTTCTCCTAATGCAGTGCTTTTCTGCATACCTGCCCAGGACTCACTCAGCAGAATCAAGGCGTCAGCAAAGTCCCATTTGGATTTTGTTACCACAGTGCCAGGAGGGATGCCTTCTTCCTCCAGCTCAGGCTCAAGCTTGTCTGCATAGCAGTAGGCACAGTAGGACTCTTGTGCATTCCTTCAGGTGTGCCACTAATGAGATGACCAGGCAGGTAGCTCTTTCCTGAAGCAAGTTTGTGCCTATGTGCCCAGGAGGTCCCCTGAAGCTGAGGCCGGGATCTTCAGTGCCTGTCTGAATGCTGTTGGAGGAGTATATGTGTGCAGCTCCATCACAGCCATGCCTATGGCTGGCCATGAACTTTGCTGATCTGGCCTGTGGCCTGTCGTTCCAGCTGGACTGCAGACCTACCTTGTCGCTGTGGACTTGCCCGACCATCACTGGACTGGGTCTGACCCTGCTTACCATCACTGGTCCTGATCCTTCCTTGACTTGCTGGTTAGGCCTCAGCTCTGCCTCATCACCACGAAATTGCCTGAAGACTTGGCCTCTTGGTTGAACCTGGCTACCACCTCTGGGCCTGCCTGGCAAAACTTTCTTGGGTACTGCTGGACTGGGCCCCGGCTGGAGAGGCCCCTGCACTGCCAGCCGTGTAATGAGCCTTGGTTCCCAGCTGCCCGTTCCTTAGGGAGCAAGTGGGCCTCCCTGCTCCCTGCGAGTTCCCTTGGGCCATCTCAGGCCCTGGGCAGAGCAGCATGGGGCCTGGCCTGCAAGTGTGCAGGGCCTTGCCCCTGCGATTCCTCCTGTGTGGCCAGCCTTGCCAATGGCTCGGATGTGCCCACTGTGCTGACCCCCTGCTCAGCGGGAAGCACCTGAGTGACCCCTGCCCACCCGCAAGCAGTGCTGCCCATCCCTTTGTGGCTCCCTCGAGCCAGCTTGCAGCCTTCCCCGCTGAGCCTGGCAGGCCCTGTGGGGCTCTCTGGGGCTAGCTCAGACCCTTCCCCCAAAGCCTGCCCAGCCCTGTGGGGCTCCCTGGAGGCAGCTTGCACCCTGTCCCCAGAGCCCATGTGGCCAGGAATGCCTCAGACCTTTCCTCCCCAAGCCTGCCCAGCCTCTGGGGCACCTCGTAGGCAGCTGGAACCTGCCCACAATGCCACAAGTCTCTGATGCCAGGTGCCTTTCCCACTTCCCCATGCCTGTTTGAAGTCTGTGTGCCATGAGATATACCTACCCACAGGAATTCAGTCCCTCTCCAGCAAGCCCCTGAAGCCAGACCTAGGTAAGACTGAGGACACACCTTGCTGGGAGGGGAGGCTTCTCTTAGGGCCCTGAGTGCACTCATTGGCCTTAGTGATGCTGCTCTTCAGAGGGAACTTGACAGGCTGCAGCAATGGGCTGGTGGGCACCTCACTTCTTTCAAGCAAGGCAGCTGCAAATTCCTGCCTCAGGAATTTGGAATCACTCCCTGAAGCAGGACTGGCTAGGGCCAAGTGCCTGGAATGCAGCTGTGCTGGGAAGGAGCTGGTGTTCCAGGTGGGTAAGGAGTTGAAGAAGTGGCAAGCACAGAATGCTGTCAGGCAGTGGTGGGCTTTTCTGCTCCAGCAGTCAGGAGCTATAACAGATGTGGGTAGAGGCAGGGCTGGAGAGAAGACTATGGCATATGTGCAAGGTCCCTGCAGGCTGGAGATCCATGGGTGCAATGGAGGTGCCACTCTGGGAGCCTGGGATGTGGCAGAGATGGCTCAGGCCTGGAGGCCGAGGGTGGGAGAAACACCCCCTTGCCCTCGGGGCAGTCCCCACAGTTCAGCAAATGAGCCCAGCAGGAGGATGGAGCTGGCCACGTAGCAAATGTCCTCCCCACAGCACTAGCATATACAGCCAGCCCTGGGAATGGGTGATGCGAGGGGCTGGGTCTGTGCCAAAAGACCTAGGGCAGTTTTCCTGGTGTGTTTGTGCAACAAGGACATAGAGCGGCCTCCTCTCTTCTGGCCCTTCATGTGTTTTCAGGGGCCTGGCTCTGCCCCAGGAGCACACTGGTGTGTGCCTCCCGCACAGGTGAGGGCCTCAGGTTAGTGCTTAGGCATGGGGTGGGGGCTTCCCACCCAGGCTCTCCCAGACCCTGTCCCAGCTGCAGCAAGAGTACAGGAAGGCCCCTTACCTGCCCAAAACAGGTCCTCTCTCCTGGCTGCCACCTGGCAGCCCTTCCTGTCCTCCCGCGCCTGCCTCCAGCTCCTGCGTGCTTCGCTGAGGCAACACAGAGCACCTCCTCATCAGCACCGAAGCGCTCTCCCTCCTGCCTGCCTCTGCCTCTGCCACCCCAGCCACCTGCGGCCCTCCTGCCATGCCCTTCATTTTCCCAGGAGCACCTCACAATGCCTGCCTCATGCTCCTCACCAAGCAGCTTCCTGCAGCGCGACCTCACAACCTTTAGCCCAGCCCTTGCACCTTCACCTGTTGCTCTCTTTCACTTGCCTCTTGTCTCTCCTCTCATCTCCACCTCTTTTCACTCCTCATAGCCACTGCCCTTCCTCTGTCTCCCAGGGGTCAAATGTCTTTGAACTTGCCTTTGAGGATGGGTGCAAGGCTCTGGGTTTTAGGAATGTTATTAGTGTGTAGAAGTGAAAGTATAACCCTTATGAATTAGCCTTTGGCATCAGGTGATGCTTTGTACTCTGTGGTTAGTGTGCAGGGTTCGCGTAGGCGTTAGATCTCTCTTGTTAGTGTTAAGGAGGAGAGTTATTGTTTTGGGAAAGCCTTAGCAGTAGGTTCCCTCTTTTATTGAAGGTTTCTTGTCGTTGAATAGTGTATGAGGTAGCTTTTTGGCACAGGATTTATGCTTGAAGTTAGGGATGAGGCTTCAGAATGTGAGCCATGGTATTGCCTAACACTTGACAGATAGGACCCAGGGCATGAGATCCGGAGTTTAGTGGGGATCTTGAGATTAGATAAGGGGTAATGGGTTCCAGCTTCAGCTTAGCAGTGAGGGGTTTAGGTTGCAACTGTAGGAGGGGTAGAGGTTACAGGCTAGTGGTAGGGCTTAGGGTATGAGATAGGGCTGAGGGGTACTGGCTCGTTGTAGATGAAAAGCCTGACAGAAGTGGCTTCACAGTCACTCTCCCAAACACATTGCCCTTAGCTGAAATCCCCTTACCTACTATGACGTGACATCTCTTGTGGCTGAGATCCTGAGCTCCCTCATGGCCTCACCTGTGTTTTATTTCTGCTTGACACTCATGTGCTGAAACAGTAGGGACCCCTCCCCCAGTCGACAACCAAGTGCTTTCCCTGCAACCTGCCCCTGCCTTGGCCTTCCCAAAAGAAAAGGCACAGGGCAGCAGCACAGAGCCCAAGCAGCACAGCCCAGCCTGGCTCAGTGGCTGATGACTGTGGCAACACCCTCAGCCAAAGGTGGGACCGGGGGCTGAGGCAGTGGGCACCTCTCGGCTGACACCAAGAGGATTAGCATTTGGTGGGTTGAGGGTGGGTGCCTGGGACCTGCACTGCCAGGGTGAGTTTGGTGCGGTTGGAGCAGAGGGGCCAGCCAGCGCTTTCTGTTGGGACAGTATCTGCAGTCTCAGAGCCCTTCTCTCAGACCTTGGGAGCAAGTGAAGCCTTGGTGTAAGTCTTCCCATTGAGTGAAGGCTGACTGGGCTGGTTGGCTCCTGCAGGGAAAAATAAGCAACACTTCAATTGATTCCATAGCCTACACTGACTGCAGGCCTAAGTGAGAGGCTTGTGCTGTGAGTTCAGGACCACTGCATTACCTGCAGGGGCCAGTGCAAGGATGATAGCTCAATTCCTTACTGGGGAAAAACTTGCCACTTTCAGGGCGTTTATTTCTGTGGGCTCTCCTAGAAGCCCCAGGTATAAAAGGACACAAAGTGAACAGCAACAAAACCCTCATCCTATCAGATAACACTTAACAACAGCAACGTGTAACTTCTGCATCTTGGACTGTCTTTGCATCTCCGCTTTGACATCTCAGGCAAGATGGATGCCAGCCTCTGAACAGGGAAGGTGCATCCTTTTTGCCTAAGGCTGGGTTCATGGCACTGAATTTCTAAGAGATCCAGGGATACCAGGGGCAGGGGCAGAGTAGAGGCCAAGGCCCCCCTCTCTAACTGCCTGAACAAACAGGCAGTGCCACTTGCCAGAGGAAGAGAGGACAGTTCTCTGATGTTCACACTGTCTCTTCCTTCACAGCCCTCCATGGAGCCCCAAGTGAAGGACTGCAGAGCTGCTGGGTTTGAGCTGACTGCTCTTGGCAGGACCAGGAGCTCTGAGATGACCAGAGCGCATTCCACACAGGCAGAAGGAAAGCTGTCACTGCTGCCAGTTCTTCAGGTGAGAGCAGGGCCTGAGGAAGACACATGCAGAAAGATGCAGGCTAGCCATGCTTGGGAAGGTGCACAGCCTGTGAGCTGAACCTTTGCTGGCAACCAGCTGCTGCTTGCTTTTGTTTTGCTGCAGCTATTCGCCCACCTAGTTGCACGGGCAGCTGAGCCACCCACAGCACTTCTGCCTGCTTGGCTCTGTGTGAGAGCCTCAGCCCTGCACAGGGCAGCTGTGAGCTGACTGCTGTGGGCTCAGCACGGCTGCCCCTCCACCGGCGAGTGTGTGTACAATGGGGAGCTTCACTTGTGCCAAGGGGGACTCATCCAACCCAAGGCCTGGCAATGTGCTGGGCTGGCTGGCCAGCCCAACCCAACAGCAAGCTGCGCTGCTTTTCCTCTCCACCTGTGGGAGGGGCTAGGCCATGCCATGGCGAGGGGGTGAACAACTCGGCGGGGGCGGCAGCACCCCCTCACTGGGAGAGGGGAGCAGCACCAATCCTGGCGGCCCTGCTGGCCTTCCCCACCACTGCGCCCCAGGGGGAAGGAGCGAGGGCTGCTGTGCAGCTTTCGGCGTGTGGCACCTCATGCGAGATGGTGGTGCACGCATGGAACCGACTGGGAATGACCCTCCCTCCAAGACCAGCAGAACATTGTGCATGTAGGCGGAAGGGCGAACCCTCTCTGCACATGATCCCTTTTTGGGAGCAACAGACTTGCTAGAGGAGAAAGTGACCTCGAGGAGGCATCATCTCCCAACCGAGGAACACCTGGGTGGCACGATCTGTGGCAGGTGGGGGTCCAGCAGCTGTAGGACGGAGAGGTGGACACCCCCCTTCTGCACACACAGTGCCCCTGAAGCACACCCAGGGGTGGGTGGCACCCACTCACCCCTTCTCGTTCACCACCCTGCCAATGGCTGCTTGCAGCTGGCACCCGACGACCTGGGGCTGAGACCATCGCCAACACTTCGCGCAGGTTTTTCGGATGCCTGGGAACTCACAGGGCCACTTGGCCTCGCACAGCCGGGTTCCGTGAAGAAGCCCGAGGAAAGGGGGATAGAGAGCACACACCTCCTTTGCTGCTCAAGCGGGCAGCACCTCGCACACGACGGGACGCACACTGGAGAGGAGACCCCCCCGCCTGAACATCGGACACCGCGACACGCCATATGACGGGGAGCACAGAAGAGCTGACCTGCCGGGGGCCCTCTCCAACGTTACCCAAACGACCTGATCAGTCAATCGAGTGCTGAGCCAACTCACCTGCCCAGCGTGGCCACCAAGGAGGCAACCGGCGGCAGGCATGGTGTGTGGGTGTGGGCCATCGTCTGCAAGAGGTGCCCACTCGAGGCTCAACACCAGCACCCCCCACGCTCCCTGTGACAGGGAAGCAGGGAAGCACCAGCCTACCGAGAGGCCTCTACGACATGTCCCAGAACACCTCAGTGGGCGTTGCGTGCAGGTGTGGATCAGCAGCCATGGGAGCTTGCTGCTCCAGCTGGAGCACTGGCACCGCTCTGCTCCCTGTGGCAGGGACCCATGAACAAGGCCCTCAAGCCGCTGGTGACTGGGCAGAGCCGCACAGGGCACCCCTTTTCTCGTTGGACCGCCCTGCGCTCGGAAGGCTCACACACCACAAGCAGCACCAGGCCTTCCTCAGACGTGGGGCTCCTCCAGGAAGACCTCCTCGCCACCCCGAGGCTGGCCACCCACAGCCACGTCAACCTGCTCAGCCCCCCAAGACCCATCGGAGCCGCGTCAACCTGCTCACTCCACTGAGACCCCCAGAGCCAGCAGACTCCCTTCGCCACCACAAAGGCAGCCTCCAAGGCCCACGTGGCTGGGCTGGCCACTGCCAAGGTGGACCCGGTGGGCCAGCCACTACCAGCCAGCCTGCACCTCCCACCCACCACCAAACCCTTTCCCATTCCTTGGAGAGCTTCCTCTTCTCCCTTGCTGCCTGTGTGCTTTGGTCCTTTCGGGGGCATCTGTTTGCTCCTTTTGGGGATCATATTGTTCTGTTTGTGGTGGTGGTGGTTTCTTTGCTGGCTGGTGGGGTTTTCTTGTGTGTGTTGGAGGAATGCAGGGCCAGGCCCCCCCAGCCCCCCAGCACACCCCCTGCTTAAAACTCCCAAACCCACAAGGATCAGGAGACCTCACTTTTACAGTCCAAATTTGTGCTGAAGAACAAGAACAAGCAAGCTTCTGGCCTCCCTCAGCTTGCCTTAGGACATCCATGTTACCGGTTGACAGCTGTACCATCCCATTCCAACTGCCCACCTGACGCTTCCCTCAGAGCAGGTCATGCCCAGCACACCCTGGGATCTTGGCTGTACAAGTGAGAGCCCCTTGGGGGCTTGTCCCCAGCCTCACTGGGGCAGTGTGTGTGGGGTGGCAAATCGCCATAGTAGCATTTCATTGGTCAAATTTTCATATTCCACATTTCCACAGGGCCACATATTCCACATTTCTACAGGGCCTCCCGCTTCCTCCACACTTCCTATGTCTCTCTGCAGTGCCAAACCAGAATCAAGCTCAACAGGCTCGCTCTTCTTTCCTTGCTCATTCCTCGCTGACCTTTTCCCCTAGCCAGGGATTAGCTGGAGACAGCCAAGACCCTCAGTGCCCTAAGAGGCCTTCCTTGGAAGCCTTCATTGTTCTGAACAGCCTCTCCTGGGGTCTCCAGCCACTCCCTCTGCCCAGGGGC
This sequence comes from Dromaius novaehollandiae, assembly GCF_036370855.1. Taxonomy (NCBI): domain Eukaryota; kingdom Metazoa; phylum Chordata; class Aves; order Casuariiformes; family Dromaiidae; genus Dromaius; species Dromaius novaehollandiae. The sequence goes on from NW_026991505.1 coordinate 951,643, forward strand.
TCTCTTAATACTCAGCTTGGGCCTGTCAGGCTATGCCTGAGCACTCTGTCTTGGGGCTGTGTGCTCCAGCTGTGGTGCTCAAGTGCTGTTTGCACTCCCTGAGGGACCTTGGCTGGGGCCTGTCATGCTGCCTTGCCTGAGCATTCCTGCACTCTGAAGAGGGCCTCTTGGCACCACCCAGCTTGCCTTGCTGGAGCTCTGGCAGGGGAGTCAGTCAGCTGCTGCCTCTCCACTACAAATGAGGAAGCTGGCTGGGGCAGCAGGGTGGGAAGAATGGCCAGGGTGGCTCCTGCCCAGAGCCTGAGGCAGCTCTCAGCCTGCCTCTTGCTGTGGAGAGGCACCTGAGAGTGCAGGGGGGCCCTTGGGGGAGCTCAGCCATGCTTTTCCCCACCCCTGCCCCTTAGCACTCCCAAAGGAAGAGCCCATGGAGGAAGGCACAGCAACCCTGCATCCTCGTGGTGCCCTCAGCACCAAGGTGCCTGCCTGGCTGCAGCTGCCACCAGTGCCACAGCCTGCAGCTGTGACTCCCCCAGGTGCCAAGACCAAACCTCTGCTGCACCCCCTGGCAATGCTCCTAGGGGAGTGCAGCAGCTGTGTGGATGCCTTCAGCAAGAAGGGTGCAGAAACTCTCCTGCCTCTATGACCATGCCCTGGCCCTCAGGCCAGGGCAGGAAGTGCCCTTTGGGTGCATCTCTACCTCACCATGGGCTGGGTTAACAGCCCTGGAGGAGAACCATCTGGAGCATGGGTTCACCTGTCCTCCCAGCTCCCCTGCCCCCCTTCCCCCTCCCCCCGGGACTACATATGTATATGTGTATGAAGAACTGGCACCTGCTGTCTCTCTTCACAGAGCTTTGCAGAGCATGCCCCAGGGGACTCGCTGCTTCCTAAAGCTGGACCTGCAAGAGGGAAAAGACTTGGCTCCAAATCCATAAGGAGGAGGAATGCAAAAGGGCTTTCTGCACCACCTAAAGCCGCGAGGAGTACCTGGGGATGCCGTTAGCCTCTGCAATGTGCCAGCCACTTGCCAGCATGTTGTCAGCGATGTGCTGAAGGAATTGCTTGAGGACTGTGTTTGGGCATAACTGCCCTGTGCCCTCCTGACCTCGCAGCCCCCTGCTACTTTTTGCCTTTGTTACCTTCCGTGGGCAGTTCTCGAAGCAGGCTCTTCCTCCTGCAGCTCGGAGAAGAGCTCTCTGCTGGCAGAGAGCTTGCTTTTGGGGGCCACCAGAAGCACAAGCACCCTCTGTGGAACTGAAATGGGCCTTGACTGGAGTCCTGCTCCTAGTCCACCCGGATCCCAGCTGGCCTTTCCTTGGAGAAGCAGCTGCCTCAGACCGAGCCCTAGGGGCCACCATCTCCCAGAGGTGGAGAGACAGTAGGTCGGGACTGTGGGGAACCTCCTTCACGCATTCATGCACATCACTGCTTAGATGATGAGGCATTTGGCTATTAATGAACCACAGAGAATTTCTCTGGCACCTTTTCTGGATTGGGCTTGGTAGGCAGCCTGTCCGCCCGTGTCAAATTCAGTGGTGCTCATGTGGGGACCAGATCCCATGTGCCATACCTACTAGGCTCGACCACAAAGGAGCCAGGCCATAGCAAGATTCCATGGTACAGAAGACTGAGCAAGCACACATTGTCATCTGGGTGGTGGAGAATTTTGCTCTTGCCTTCGAAGAAGGACTTTTTTACACCAAAGTCGCACAAATATTAATACCAGTTAAAGAAGTAAACATTCTTACCTTTGCTGGTAAAGATCTGCACAGAGGAAAGGAGAGCCCTGTGTGAGAAGAGCTTCGCCATCCTCTTCAGATGGCCACTGGAGAGTCCAGGGTCCACAAGGAATCTGTCGTTGCCTTTCTACCACTTCCTGCGAGTGCTGATTGGCAAGCCTGGGGACTCAGCCTCTTCTGTTCTTGTCACCTCCTTTGTGGCATACGACGACACGGACCTCAAGAAGGGTAGTGCAAAAAGCCTTTATTGAAAACACAATGGCTGGTTATATAGCCATCAGGCTCAGCCACTCCTGCAAGTATCTCCTTGGCATTGTGGCATCCTGTGATAGGTAGAAGACGTCTTCTGATGCCTAGCAGGTGGGCAGGACAGTCCAGCAGGACAGGCCCACCGCAACTGCTGACACGTAGGCAGGAAGGCACACTGTGACTGCTGACACAGGCAGGAAGGCACATGATCACTGGCAACTCACGTGCGCACATTCTGGCCACAAATCATAGTTACCAGATCATTACTTTGTGCCTTAGAGATTCTCTGCTGTCTTACACAGCATCATTCAATCTTGGTCCCCAACACTCCTTCATCTCTTCCTCTAGATGCTGGTACTTCTGGACTTCTTCTGCTACTGCGTCACCTGAAGATGATGACCTGCTTTGATAAGGAACAGTAACATCCACTGCTTTTGCCTGAGACCCCTTAACCACAGCCCAGTCTGGCCTGAAGAGCTTGTTGTTATTCTCCATAAGGTTGCCTTCTGAGAACACCCCCCACCCCAGTCTTTCTGCCTCCTCTGCCAGCATACCACACAAGATGCTATGCCTCTGGATCAGGGCATCCTGGACTGCAGGGCAGTACCCAGTAATACTAGTGGCATTTCGCTGGCAGACAGGCCATGGCATGGGCTGCATGTGCATGGGGCCTCCCACTTATTCTACACCTCTCATGTCTCTTCACAGCGCCAGACTAGAGTCAAGCTCAACAGGGTCTTCTTTCCCCGCTGATTCCGCCAAGCCCGTTCCCTTGGCTGTGGTTTTGCTGGATAGTAGGTAGGGACAGTGGGAATCTTGTTCATCCATTCATGCGCGTCACTAATTAGATGACGAGGCATTTGGCTATTTAATGAACCATAGATACTATGGCACCTTTTCCGGGTTGGGATTGAGAGGTGGCCCGTCCGCCCAAGTCAATTAAGTGGTGGTCATCTGGAGACGAGATGTTACGTCCCTACGTACAAGCTCGACCACAAGGGAGCTGGGCAAGAGCAAAATTCAGCAAGACAGAAGACTGAGCCAGCCCATGTTGTCTGTGTGAAGAATTTTACTGTTGCCTTCCAAAGAAGGACTTTGGATTAGTAAGTCCTATATTGGTTAGTAGAAAACATTAAACATCTTTACCTTTACTGCTAAAGATGTGAATTATGTCTACTGAGGATAGGAGAGCTCTCCGAGAGAAGAGCCTCGCTATCCTTAATTGGCGGCTACTGGAAAGTCCAAGGTCGGCGAGGAAACTGTCGTTTGCCTTATGCCACTTCCTGCGAGCGCCAATTGGGAAACCCAGGAACTCCACCTCTCCAGCTTTTGTCAGTTCTCTCACTTGTTCTACAAGATGTTGATATTTTCGGACTTTCTCTGCCGCTGCGTCCCCCAGAGATGACAATCCGCTCTCGTAGCGGACTGTAACGTCCACTACTTTCGCCCGGCCTTCCTTAACCACCACCAAATCTGGCTTAAGAAGCTCGTTGTTATCTCTGAGGTTGGGCTCTATGTAGATCTCCCAACCCTGTTTCTTAGCTTCTCCAGCCAGCAATCCACAAAAGATGCTATTCCTTTTAATCCGGGCATCCTGGACTGCAGGGCAGTAGCCAATAATATGTGAACAAGTCTCCCATTCTGCAGGACAATGCCTGCATCCCTTTGGTGCCCGTTCTCCCAGCCCACGTGCCAAATACTCCCTAGTGGGATAGACACTGGCACGCAGCTGTATCACTGTTAATAGCTTCCTGTGGGGAATGCCCCGATAATGTATGAGCCAATCATTACTGATATTATCTTTCTCAAAGTTCTTAATACCGTGGCCCTGTGCTTTCAGATTGGCCCAATTTTCTAACTCTCTTTTCCTCCACTTGCTAGGAATAGGATAGATGACCCGGGGAGATGGTACTTCCCATTCAGACGTCGTCTCGCTCCCGTCCAGTACGGTCGGAATTCTCATGGGGAGTTCTTCCCCGATTGATGGTACTTTATCGGCCTTTCCTCCCGCGGTGATCCACACCTTCTCGAACTCCCTCTGGATCCCCTCTTCCAGAACAATTGTTCTAGTGATGGTATCAGAAGATTGGGCGATACGATGCAGCCGACGAGCCTGAATGTTTGGGATTTGGCTCACCAGCCGTGCAATTCCGAGACCGCCATCCTTTGTGCTGGAATACAGGATGGCGTCACACGTACTGGGTGGTAAGTGAAGCCAGCCCTTCACTGCTGATCTTATTGCAAGGTCCAAGGAATGGAGGTATGAGGCGTTCGCTCCGGCATGATCAGCCGCATATAGCAACCGTGGGACTGCGTACACTTTCAAGATCTCAACCTTCTGAAGTCGCTTTAATGGGGTTTCTCCAACGTTGTTCACCCATGTGCCCAGCTTTTCCTGCAGCTCTGGTTGGGAGACACCAATCCAAAGGTCAACTCCCAGGCCCAAATATTTTTCAGAGCTGCCAGGCTCAATTAGATGTAATTGAGCTCCATCAATCGTCCATGGGTTGCAGTTATTAATTGTATAAGAGTCTTTCGTGGGCCTTATGAAAAACCCATGTCATTTCGCTGCATGCACCTTCAGCCCGGTTTGATAGCAAAATTCTTCCACCACTTGAATATTCTTTTGCATACGATCACACGAGTTGCTCAGCAGCACAAGATCATCCGCGAATGCCAATGTTGACAGAGAGCTGTTCTTGTACCTAAACCCTTCTTTACCATCTTCTAATCGACATAGTAGTGGATCCATTGATAGGTTAAAGAGAACTGGGGACCTCGGGTCGCCTTGCTTCACACCGGTGAGGATCTTAACCTTCTCCGAGTGGGTTCCTCCAACCTCCAGCCGTGTCGCACTGTTGTACATTTCGGCAATGATGTCGATGATATGCCCATCGACATCTTTTTGCCTGAGGACCTGGAAGATGTGTCGATGGTGGACCGAATCAAAGGCTTTTGCCAGGTCCACAAAGACGACCCCAAGCAATTTATGTTCTTTTTTCGCCTATTTGATCAACATCTGGAGGAGCTTGAGATTTTCCGCACAGCCCGGGGCTGCAATAAACCCTCTTTGGCGGCTGTTAATTGGACATGCTTTTCGTAGCCGTGTTGTTAAGATCCGGGAAAACAGTCACAAAATAATCGACCCAATGGTAATGGGTCGCCAGTTGTTAATATCTCCTATCGTCCCAGGATCTGTGCATTTGGGTAGCAAGATCATTCTGCACTCCTTGATCTCATCAGGGATCTTCCCGGCCAAAAGCCACAGATTGAACAAATCGGCTAGTTGACTGCCCTGAGGGTCCTTCTTTAGGATGTCCCTCAGGCTTAAGCCATCAGGCCCGGGGGCCGAGTTCTTAGTCATCTCGGCCATGTTCTTCTGGACTTCCGCTGGGGAAATCATCTTAAAAGCAGAATTGTCCGCCGCCCCCGCACTATGGAAAGCACCCAGACTGAGAAAGGGGCCACCTTCTTCCCACTTCTTTCTGAATGAGTTATAAAGTTCATCCATTGGAAGGGGGCTCTTAAGTGCTTCGATGTTATCCAAAATGATACCAGCAAGCTTCTTACGATCCATCTCGAAGAGCTGCTGGTATCTCAGGTACTGGCCCCGTTTCACTGCCCTGGTCTTCATCCACTTCTCCACCTTCTTGGGCGTGGGTCCAGCCTGGTGCTTTCTCAGTTGTTTCAATTTAGCTACTCTGGCATGTCCCACCAGCTGTGCCAACCACTCTTCCATTGGTCCCTTGATGGCATTCCGGGCGTCTTTAGCACCCTCCAGGACCTCCTCAAAGGCAACCTTCAGACTGGGGTAAAGGGTTCCCACTCGTATTCTCTCTGCAATAATCCTTCTATATTCCCTCTTTATCAGCTCAGTCCTTTCCTTCTCAGCTGGTTCGTCCCCTTCACGCTGATGTTCTGCTTTCCTTGGTGATGCTGATGTCTTAGCACCTGCCGCAAGCTGGCGTCTCTTATCGCTGATCTGCTTTGCCATTTTTGTGGGCAAATGCTCCCTGATCAGCTTGTTCACAAAGCGCTCGTTCTTGTATTTCTTCAAACTCTATCAATAGCACCGTCTCCTCTTCAGTCCAGCAGCTCTTATGCATGCCTCGGATTCCTTTTCCCTTTGGACGAGACGACTCAATCCTCTCCTTGTTCCTAAGCAGTGGATGCACAAGCCTTTTGTGCTGAGAGAGGCTGCTTTTGGTCTTGAACTCTCGGTTATATTCTTCACACAGGAAGCCGCTGGGGCCCTCTGGGACCTCCTCTTCACGTTCAGCTGGAGCCCCCTGGCATCTTGGGAAGTGGCAGGCTATACTGTGATGTTTCTCATTCGTTCTCCCACATCGGGAGCACGAGAACAGAATTCGTTGCCGACCGTGGGCTCTCTGAAGGTGGTGAATTAGCACCGCCATTTTTGCCATCTTGACACCACAGCATGGACATGCTGGATGTTCATTGGAGACCTTCACGATTGATGTACTCACACCAGTCATTCCCCCTCGTGTCAAGAATGGGACTTGCCACAGTCAGAGCAGGGATTGCGGGCCCAGAGGGAGATGTTGGCACACTATCTACCACGTCCTCCTCTGGCACCTCTTCAGTACCGGTCACGGAAGGTGATCCGATAGGTGCCAGCACCTCATAAACCTCCGGCAGATCTTTTACGCAATCATAGGGTGGTTCGGGATAAATCCCTCCCCAACAGACATAATCCGAGTTATAAAATGTCAAATTTGGTAGGTGGTAGGCCAACTCATTAGTTGTTATTACTGCTGGAATAACACTCGCGGCGTCACGGGGAAACTCCCCGGTCTGAGTGGCCACCGAGACGAAATTAACAGCCCATGATTTTATTGGGCTGTACATGGTGTCTATGGGGGTTCGGGATACAACCAGAAGAACCAGTCCCCAAGTTCAACTGGTGTGCCTTTAGATAGCCCTTAGGCCAGGGGCTTTGGACACACGAATGTATAAATCGCGGTCAGATCAATTTAGTTTCACCTCGAATACTACCAAGTGGTCGGTGAAGCCGGTCGGTAGGGTAGGAAGTAACTATAATTCCGCACTCACGCTGGGGCAGAGGCTGACTTGGTCACCCAGAGATGGGCATCCAGCAGGACCACGAGGAGGTGTAGCCTCTGCAGCTAAGCCCAGTTAGTAACTATGGTCCCGTCTTAAGAGAGTTATACTTAATCCTGCTGTTTACCCGCACTTCATTGATTTTCTTCACTTTGACATTCAGAGCACTGGGCAGAAATCACATTGCATCAACACCCGCTGCAAGCCTTTGCGATGCTTTGTTTTAATTAAACAGTCGGATTCCCCTGGTCCGCACCAGTTCTAAGTCAGCTGCTAGGCGCCGGCTGAGGCGGGGTGCTGGCCTGGGGACCCTGGCTCCCCCTGCCCCATCACCGGCAGCTGTGTGTGCATCGGGACACCCCCAGCCCCCGTGAATAGGTGTGTGTGTGGGGGGGGGGCGGCTGGGAGTGGAGGGAGGGGGCGGGCAGTGCCTGCCACAGCTGGGGCGATCCACGGGTAGGGCCTGCTGTGCATCCAGAGTTGCCACCACCACCCCCACCCACCTGGGGGGTGGGGGGCACCGCTCAGGTGCACAGCGCCTTGTCCAGCCACGGCATACACCCAGCCGTGCTTCACGCCCCAGCCCAACCGACCCAGCCTTTAGAGCCAATCCTTATCCCGAAGTTATCGATCTGGCTTGCCGACTTCCCTTACCTACATTGTTCCAACATGCCAGAGGCTGGTCACCTTGGAGACCTGCTGCGGATATGGGTATGGCCCAGCACAAGATTTACACCTTCTCCCCCAGATTTTCACAGGCCAGTGAGAGCTCACCGGACACCACTGGAACCGTGACCGCTTTCCAAGGTACGGGCCCCTCTCTGGGGGCAAACTCACTCCAGGGTGCCCGGCCCTTCACAAAGAAAAGAGAACTCTCCCCAGGGCTTCCTCCAGCTTCTCCGAAATCGGTTGCGTTACTGCACTGGATGCCTTGCAGCGCCCCTCTCCGCCACTCTGGATTTGGGGATCTGAACCCGACTCCCTTTCAATCAGCTGGAGGCAATGGATGCCACCGCCCGTCCCTTCGGAACGGCGCTCGCCTATCGCTTAGGACCGACTGACCCATGTTGAGCTGCTGTTCACATGGAACCCTGCTCCACTTGGGCCTTCAAAGCTCTCATTTGAATATTTGCTACTGTTACAAGACAACCCTGGGAGCTCAGAAAGAATGTTCATACTGTTTAAACTAGGCAGATTAGGATAACTTCTCTCTCTCTATTTTCTGAAAAGAAGCATTCTTTAATCAAGGGCATCCTGGAACTGCTAAAGCCCTAAAAGAAACATTAAA
>NW_026991505.1:962500-1027500 GCF_036370855.1 Dromaius novaehollandiae
ATTGTGATTGAACTGTCTAAGTGTACACGTGTATTGTGATTTCAGTACATCGTTGAATCAATCTGCTAAATAATTTGTGTAACATCAAATACCTTCAAAATAAACTTTTATATAAAACATTGCACTCTCCACATGTGCGCAGTATCTAAAAGAACCTGGTCAGAGAGTATTGGACTCTGACATGGCTGCCGCAGCTAGGACAGCCCAAGGCCCCTTCCAGGACGAGGGGGAAGCAGTGCAGCGACTGCAGTTTGCCACCACGGAGGTGGGAGGACAGCCAGGGGCCCTCCAACACACATGCACGGCAGTACGGTGCAGTACCACCACGGTACTCACCTGCAGACAGCCATGCAGGGCGGGGGACGAGGTTGACCTTTCCCCTGGGCCCGGATCCTGAACGTTCGTGCTCTCACGCACTCGCGCAGCCCTCTGCCGGCAGCGGCTGGCTCCCCATCCCAGTTGCTGTCTCGGCTCTCACCCTGGCACAAGACAGCATAGCAACCCTTCCCTCCTTTCTCCTCTCACCACCAATCAATGCCTACGCTGCCCACTGCAGCAACACCTGCACTGTCACTGCCGGCCTCAACACAACACCACAGCTGACGCCAGCTGGTGGGTGGAAGTGGCTCGACACACACTACGGAAGCGGGTGTGCCATGGGGAGGGGGGTCAGTGGGCACCAAAACAACAGTGGTCAAGGTAGGGGGAGGGAAAGAGAGCCGGCCAGCCAGGGGAAAAATGGAGGGCAGACCCAAATGAGAAGGATGGGGAGCCCTCTCTCCCAACCTGGGACAACCCCTTTCTCACTTTGAGTTCAGCCCAGGTGCCTGGCTTGGCCCGGCCCAGCAGGGAGCAATGCACCGGCCACACAGCCTGCCTCAGGGAGGGGGCTCCCTGCAGACCCCTGGCATTGGAGCCTGGCACCACCGGGCACCGCCCACTGGCCACGCACCCACAACCTACTGGACCCACGCTTCCGAGCTCTGAGCTTGCCTCTCCAGCCTCCAGCTCCACCATCCCAGAGATGGTGCCCACACCCACCCATGCACACACAACCTCCCACATGACAGCACGCACTCTCCCAGCCCTTCTGCGGGCAGACGCCTTCGTCTCCCTACCTCCTCAAACAACCACCAAAGGTCCAGCAATAGCAACATTCAATGCTTTCAGATGACTGAGGTAACTCGTGCCATCTCTGTGAAGAATTTTGCTGTTGCCTTCTGGGAAGGACTTTCTCAAAAGGCACATGCAGTCCTGCATGCCACATTAAAAGCTAGCCTTACCTAAGCTGGCAAAGGTGTGGAGTATGTCACCAGAGGAGAGGAGAGAAGAGCCCCCTCTAATGAAGAGCTTCGCAATCCGCTTTTGTCACTTCAAAGAGAGCCCAAGGTCAGTTAAGAAGCCAAAATTGCCTGCAAGCCACTTCCCTCTAGCACTGACTGGGAATCCCAGGAATTCCACGTCGTCAGCATTCAGGAGTTCTCTCACCTGCTCCTCCAGGTGCTGCTACTTCTGCACATTTTTCTGCTGCTGTGTCCCCTAAAGATGACAAAGAACTTTCAAACCGGAATGTTCTGTCCACCCCCTTTGCCCGAGATCCATTTAACACAATCAAATCTGGCTTAAAGAGCTTGTTGGTCTTATCCCTCAAATGATGTTCTACCAATACCACCCAGTCTGTCCCCCTTGCTTCCTTCACCAGCATTTTGCAAAAGATGTTATGCCTTTTCATCCAGGCATTTCCCATTCAGCAGGACAGTGCCTGCAGCCTCTCGCAACTCCTTCCCTCCAAGCCCCTGGCCTTCTCTCCACCCGGATGTTCAGTTCTGTGGTGAATGCAGGCTGCTACTCCAGGAGCAAAGGCCAGACTTAGAGCCACCATAGTGTCGACCTCACCATTATATTGGGTTTCTTTGGCAGAATCGGTTGCATGGGCATTCACATGCCTTATGGCAATTCAGCGTTGGGTGCTGGCTTCCCAGATGCTAGGCCATAGGGGCTTTCCCCATCTTTTCTTGCGTGAATACCCCATTCCATATACCCAATAGACCATACGTAAGGCCCTTATGTAGTGGCCAACTATCAGTGTATATAAATTGGGGCCCTTCAACCCTTTCTCCTTCTAGCCACGGACGTGCTAGAGGAGAATGCGACCTCGAGGAGGCCGTGGTCCCCCAGCCAAGGAACAGCTGGGTGGTACCATCTGATCCCTAAGGCTGAGCTCTAGATAAACCTCCCACCCCAGTCTCTTAACCTCTTCAGGCAGCATGCCACACAAGATGTTATGTCTCTTAATCCAGACATCCTGGACTACAGGGCAGTAGCCGATGATATGTGAGCAAGTCTCCCATTCCGCAGGACAATGCCTGCACCCCTTCGGTGCCCCTTCTCCCAGCTTGCGTGCCAAATACTCCCTGGTGGGATAGACATTGGCATGCAGCTGTATTGCTGTCAATTACTTCCTGTGAGGAATTCCCCGGTAACGTACAAGCCAATAGTTATGGATGCTATTGTTTTCTTAAGAAGTTCTTAATACCGTGGCCTTGTGCTTTTAGATTGGCCCAATTCTCTAACTCTCTTTTTCTCCACTTGCTAGGAATAGGATAGATGCTACGGGGAGCTGGAATTTCCCATTTGGACACCAACTCGCCTCCTTCCAGTGTGGTGGGAATTGTAACAGGGAGTTCATCCCCTGTTGATGGAACCTTGTCTGCTTTACCTCCTGTGGCGATCCATACCCTCTCAAACTCCTTCTGGATCTGGCGGGTGGAAGTGGCTCGACATGTGCCGTGGGTGTGTCGTGGGGGAGGGGGGCCCGGCAGGCACCAAAACGGCAGCAGTCAGGGCAGTGCAAGGGAAAGGCAGTCAGCCATCGTCCCCATCCCCTGGACCCCGGTCGGGAACAAAGGACCAGCGCACCACTGAGAGAGTGGTGGAGGAGAGCCCATACAGCAGCACTGGCGGTGGCGGTGGGCGGCGCCCTTCTCGTTCAGGTCTGCCCTTCTTTCCCCCTCCTGCCCCGTTCTTGTATGGTCAGCAAGGCGAGCCCTCTTTCTCTCTACTGTCCCTTGCTCAGCAGCCAGTGTCGACATGAGGAGGGAGGCAGAGCAGAGCGGGGTCCCTCAGGGGCTGCAAATGCTGTCCACTCCTCCCTCGGTGGGGACCGAAACCGAGACAACTCTTAGCAGTGGATCACTCAGCTTGTGCATCAATGAAGAAAGCAGCTAGCTCCAAGAATTAATGTGAATTGCAGGACGCATTGATCATCGACACTTCGAACGCACTTGCGGCCCTGGGTTCCTCCCGGGGCTACGCCTGTCTGGGTGTCTCTTGACAGTCAATCATCACCTGCGATGTGGCGTGGGCGCAGCAGTACCGCCCCTTGGCAGGCAGGGGAGGGCACAGTTCAGGTGTGCCCGGCCGTGCCTGTCCTCCCCTCCGAGCCCGGCGGCCGCCGCTGCACTGCACATCGTGTGCGGTGTGGCACGGCTGGGGCGCCTTGCAGGCCTGTTGCCCCGGGGAGAGGGGGCTTCTGTTTCTTCAAATCCCAAAGAGGCATCATCTTGCTGAGCCCCATGTAAGATTTCAGTTTGCTTCCAGATTTCATTTAGATGGGGAGAAATTCTCCCGCTTTGATCCACATATACACAGTGACTAGTATTTATTACTGTACCTACTCCTCCCTGAGATGCTAATAACATACCTAGAGCCATTCCGTTCTGGGTGGTTATTTTAGCAGTCTCTGAAACCTCCCCTTGTAAAGCTGTAATGGCATCAGAGGTTTTATTCCCTATTCTCTCAATAACTGCTGAAATATTTACCATTGCTTTTTCAAGTTCACTCACTCCCAACTGTGGAAACAGACACCTTGTGAATGAGTGAAACCGAGTAGGTTGATCCGTTAAAGGATTATTGATCCTCTTTTGTCTCCTCATGAATGTTCTTAGCCATGATCTTTGATATCTGTTATTCAGTTCTTTGTTACAGTAATGGTTGGGATTATTGCCCCTAGAGTACATGTCCCGGACCAATTAGGAGGCAGCACTTTTTGTGCCTTGCTCTCACACAACCAACACCATCCACTACCTTTCAGAACACGCCACCCATTTAGTTCCTTACTTGGCCACTTATAACCTATTTCAGGTATCCGAAAGCAATCTTCATAACTTCCTACCTTAATGGCTCCAGTACAGTTGATCGGCTGTTTTCCATAAAGTACAGGTTTCTCCTACTATTTATTTCTATTATTACATCTTCGGATACATTGATCATAATCTCCTGTCACACTCTGGACTTCCCATTCCTGTTCTGTTGTTTCATCATATTTTGGTTGATCACTATCATTTCTTATCTGTTTTATAAACTCCATAAAGGAAAAAAATAAGAGGCACTCCAATTAGCGGGAAGCCCTTGTTGGAATCTTCAGGGAAGTGGGCACACACCCAACAATCCCTCTGGTTAACTATCTTCATAGATTTCGTAATTACTTCCAAAGGAAGATTTTGACCCCCAAATCCTTCCTGATTCCCTTTAATTGTTTGGCTCAGGTAACCTAGAAAAACTAACCACCACATTTCTCCCCTGGTTGTTAAGAACATCATTTTTACGCAGATACCATAACAACAATATTAACCCTATTCCTAACAAACAGATTAAAGCAATTTTCCCCTGAATACAATCTAAATTTAAAACTGATTCACTTTTAATACAGCTCATATATCTTTATATATTTTTAACGTTAAAGGGTGAACTTGTTCAGCTTTCCACGTCTCTCAAGGTACTGCTTTCACTCGGGTGTGGTGGATCCAGGAATCAATTCCCTGCAGTTTCACAGCAGTATTTGTTGTTAGCAGTACCAGATACGGTCCTCTCCATTTTCCTATCAACGGCTCATCCTTCCAGGTTCGAAGATATACTTGATCTCCCGGCTGGAATGAACGTACAGCTGAATCTAAAAGTACAGGAGATCTTAACTGGATGTACCTATGCAGAGAAGTAAGAACCTTTGCCATAGACAAGAGAGAATCACTTAAAATTTAATGGCCCTTAATGTGCATCTGAATTTCATTTCCAGTTAAATTTAACGTGTAAGGTTTACTATACAGAATCTCAAATGGACTAACTTTCTCCCTAACCCTTGGGGTTATTCTGATTCTTAATAATGCCAGAGGTAAAACATCAGTCCATTTCATCTGAGTCTCCTGACACAATTTCCCTCTCTGTCTCTTAGTTGTTTGATTCATTCTTTCCTTTTCCACTGGATTGTGGCTTCCAGGGGGTATGTAAATCCCATTTAATTGGTAGGATTTCTGAGATTTCCTGTACTATTTCTGCTATAAAATGAGGTCCCCGATCCAAACAAAAGCCTTCTGGTCAATTTATTATGTCTTGGCAACACCACAACGCTGACTTGTTTGATACTGAGGCAGAAGAGAATCCTGATTTGAATGGCGTGAAACCCTGATGCCAGCAGATTTGCCGTAGCGCATATAAGCACATTAAAGTGAGATACATCTTTTGAATACAGGTTAAAAATGCCATTCTTAGCTGTTGCATTTTTAATAATAAAGACTACAACAGGTAGTATCCATTGCAGACACTCAAGTCTGACATAAACAAGTCCTGTGCCACACGATTTGCAAAAGGGGCGGGGGGACGGGGGGGAGAGAAAGCTCCACCCGTGGAACCAGCAGCATCCCTTTGGTCCTCTTCAACCGGGGTGTCTTGGAAAAGTTCAGAGCCAAATCAAAGCAAATCCAAGTCCCAAAGTCTCTGCGTGATCACGGTCTGGTTCGGTGTGTCCCGGGTGGTCGTGGGGAGACCATTTCAGGGGTCGCGGCAGCTCAGTCCTGTTTCCATCAAGAACAGATGGCTTGTTCGGGGTTATGTTTTCATAGCTTTCGTCCACGGTGGTGATATGAGATAGAGAGAGATCAGAAGGAAGTATAGAAAAGGTAGAAGTGTGCACGGGAGTTATGAACAATTTTTAACAATACCTACTTTTAACAATAATCATCTCTAAAACTAACCAATTTTTAACAATAACTTCTTTGAACAATAACATATCGAAAGAACAGTATCTTAACATATCTACTTTTAACAATAACATCTCTAAAACCAACCGAACCAAAAGGTGTCCCAGGCCAAGTTTGAGGGTTTGCCTATGGCGCTGGGGGATTAGTGGAGGAAGGTGATCGTCTACAATGACAATACCAAGGCAAACAAAGGCATATTAAAAAAGCAGTTAGAACGATAGCTAAAAGACCAAGTGCTGCAACATAAATTGATATGGTGTCATAGAACATGTTGTTTTCCATTCTCCTCGTGGTATAATCCACCGATGTATTCGTCGGCCAAGGTGTGACGGTGGAGTACCTCTTCTCTGTTACCCTCAGGGCTCCAGCAACACGAAGATGGTTGTGGATTGCTGACTGCAGCCCTCGTGGTCGATGCTGATGTTATTACTGTTTCTTTGCTATTCTAGCACTTTCCCTCATGAACAAACTGTAAGCAGTGTCCCTGGTAAAAAGCAGATGCAAGCAGCCTTGAGGCTGCCAGCACATGGAGCCAAAGCATGCCATAAAAGGAAAGGTTTCTGATTATGCTCTTTGATTGGTTAGGAGCATCTGGACCATGTGAGAGAGTACATAAAAGGCCTTGCTATGGGTGGGAGATGCAGAGTTGCTGCCCTGTGCTCTTCTGTGCAGTGGTATAGAAACAAATCTTTTGTTCTGACCTAACCCAGAAGTATTGAGAATTTCTTCAACATGTTGCCTTTAACTCGGGCGGTCCTATGCTGAAACAGAAGGTACCTTCCCTGTCAACATCAAGCACAGTCCATCCAAGCTGCTTCTGCCTCCACCCTCCCACAAGTTCTCTTCCCTCATGGGCTGCCCCACTCCATCCACTTGAGCACCTCTCCATGCCAGCCTGCTGCTTCTGAGCAGCTTCTTGCTGCAGAAGTAACCTCACAGCCTATGGCCCAGCCCTCACACCTTCACCACCACCTCCCTCTTGGCTGCCTCTGCCCTCTCCTCTCTGCTCCACGCCCCTTCACTCCAACACACAACACACCACCTGCCCTGCCCTTCCTCTGCCTCCCAGGCCACAAACCCCTTCCAGCTCGGCTTACAAGGTGACTGGACGGTTAGGGGCTGCCAGGGAGCAGCTTCGGGCTGAGGCTTCAGGCATCGGTGCAGAGTCTGGGCTTTGCTTAGTGGACTTATGGAAAGCTTTTTGGGGATGGTTCCATTTTTTTGTCTTGTTAGGGAAAGCACGCTAGTTCTTTTCCTTGGGGTGGGGGAGTGGTGAGAGGAACTTGAGTGCCTAAATGCCTGTCCCCTCATCCCAGTCCTGAGCACCTGTTACGATGAGTGGGAGCAGGGGATTGGGCCCATAGCCTGGTGGTGTTTGGAGATGAGATTTGGAATCCCTGAGACACGTTTCCTTCATTCTCTGTCTCCACTCTCTTCCATCCTGCAGGAAATGACTGCACTTCCTTCCCTTTCTGCAGGCCACATTCTTCTTCCAGACACTGTTCAACAAGGACCACCTTGGTCAGTTCCTGCTATGGGAGGTGGTTTCCACTTTGGGGAGCAGTCCGGCAGGACCCCTGCCCTTCTGATACCCCCCAGCCTCAGGATCACATCTCACGGGGCACAGAGCGACAGAGCCCTGGGGCACCTTGTGGAGGGGCGAATGCTTATCCTCAATCTCATGGCCCTTTGCCATGGCACCAATGCACTCCCATGGCCTGGTGTGTGCAGATACGCTGCGTGTCAATCCCTGCATACGTGGTTCTGGGAGGGGATGTTTGCCATCTCAGTATTTCCCCCAGAGCTCACCCTCTAATATGTTGTCACAGCCCTGGGCCCACCAAAAAACTGTCACAGGTAGCTCAACTTCTGCCAGTGGGGACCTGGCAATTTCTATGCCTATTCCAAGGTATCTGGCAGTTTCCCTGAGGGAAGAACACAATCTATCTCATTTGTTTAGTCGAAGTCACATTAGGGGTCAGTCTCTTGCTGCCAGTGATCAGCCCTCAAGACTAGAAGTCTTCTCGATCCAAAAGAATCAAAATCCAAAGAGGCAATTTCAGATCTTGGTCAGCCCCTGTCTCCAGCATGTGAGATCAAATACAGAGGGCAGCTCCCCACATAACTGAGCATAAGATCAAGGTCTGCAAAACAGCTACAGTGCTTCTTTCTAAATTTGTGGTCGGTTTGTTTCAGTTTTCCAGTGAGGACAGGACAAATCTAAGCTCCATGAGGTAGCCCACAAAGTCCAAAATGAAAGCTCTACATTTCAGTGGACTGCTTCACTAAAAAGTTGTTTTTCTTGGCTTAAATCAGATTAGGAATTGATGCCCTTGGGCTGGAATGCTCTATTTGCAGAAATGGTTTTCCTTCAATACCTTGTACTTGCATTTCCTCTGGATTTAAATTTCCTCAGTAGGCCATTAACATGGAGTAAGTTGCCCCAGTATCTACTAAAAGCTCAGGGTAAGTGGCCATTAACTCTTATTAGGGTCCTAGCTCAGTCTCCTACCACTGATTCAGATGCTGCTAGTGCTTCCGGTTCCCCTAGAAGCAGATTTGGGTACTGAAACAGTATAAGGGGGGAGCAAGGGCAAAACCATTACTCGAGTGTCCCAGTGTTTGTTGCGCAAGCGTATGTCTTACCTTACTTGAATCCCCAGATCTCCCTGGTCATTTAAAAGCTCAGTTATCCCAGACTTACTAGTGGTTCATTTGCTGAGGTTTCTGATCCCCCAAGCAATGACCCAAGAAGGTCAGCTTACCCATACCAAATGAAGCACCTTGAGACCATTGCTCAGAGGGTGTCCCCTCCCAAGTCTGTAACAGCCATTCCTCTTGACAGAGAGCTATAGCCCTACCCTTACTGAGACCTGAGGTACCTTCAATTTCTTTCCAGTTTTCCAGAATTTCTGCTAGCAGTGAACCCCAATTTTACCTTCCCCACTGAACCTCCCATGACTCATGCTGACCCAGTTTTAGTACCTCCCTAGTGAGTGCCACTACTGCAACGACTGTCAGGTGAACTCAGCCTGTGCCAGCTGTGTCAAATGCAGTTCCAGTGCTCACCAGATTGGAGGCCAGCAGTGTCCCACCTGGGTCACCAAAACTGCTAAAATATTATCAGTGTACAGAGATTGACGTTAAGGAAGCTCATCTCCCTACATAGTCTTCAAGTGATTTTCAACATTCTCGCTTTCTCCTCCAAGCCCCACTAGACTGACACCCCTCCCCTCCCCTCCAACTAGACTGACAATGTGCTGTCAGTGCAAAGACAATATGTTCTGGAACAGGAGTCAAACACAAAGGGAAGCAGGAGAAATGGTGAATACAGCTCAGAACTGACTTCACATCTAAAGGTGACCCCTGAGCTCCTTTAATCAATGATTTGCTCCCAGGAGCTCAGAGCGGCTCAGTGACCAACCTGGATAAACTGCCCTTTTCCCCTGTCTTGCATCTCTAGTGAATTCTCTGGCAAGCTACAGATGTAGCAGTTCCCAGGAGCAGTTCAGGCCCCTGGGCACAGAAGGGAGGTTCCTGCACGACTTAGAAACTGCATTGGTCCTTGCTGTAACTTTCCTCCTGGGGGATTTTGGGAGACACCCTCAAAAGCAATCTCAGCCATGCTATAAGCTAAACCATTATGCAGTGAAGGGATGAGCTATCCAGCTGGAGAAGAGATCTGTTCTTCTGGCTTCACTCTCTACTTGAAAGGGGGGGGGCAGATTTTCCTGCTAAGAAATAGCTACCCAGACAATCTGACCTCTTGTAAGAGGGTAGTCACCCATCAAGTCAGACATCAGAAGCACTAAAAGTGCAGCCTAGCTATAAAAACTGTAGCAGCAATCATTTGCTAACAGAGCCTCTGATCCCTAACCTCACGGAAGTACCAGAAGGAGAAAGACAGAGGCAAGGTACATAAGAATGTTGGGCAGGAAGTGTTGCAGGGAGATTTCCTTGACTGTCATGAGCTGCCTTCTTGGTTCCGTGTTTTCAGTCCCAGCAAGGAGAAAAGGTTTGGCAGATTTTGGCAAGAAGCCTTGTTGCATGAGACAACAACTTCACTGCCCTCCTGGCCATCTGGAGTGGTTAGCTGTAGCACAGCATGCAGTGCACAGATGCAATGATTACTGTCCTTCATTGTAAGCATAATCAGCCTTCTTGTGCGTGATCAGTTTGTTGTTGTGACACACTGTGGAGTGTGTACTTGAGTTCTTTTGGATCTTGACCGGAAGGAGATTCACACGCACAAGGCTGGAGAACAGCCAAATGCCTTTATTGCTGTAAGGCGATCTGTGATTCATATTGTTACAAGACAACCCTGAGAAGCTCAGAAAGAATGTTCGAAGTAGGTAGATTTGGATAACTTCTATCTTAGATAGAATTTGCTTAGCATGAGTAGCCGCACACTTGCTTAGCATAAGTAGCTAAATTTGCTGAAGCCTTAGGCTGCGCTCCTAGTTCGTTAAGAAAAGGCCTCAGAGCTGGTGCAGGCTGGAAAGATAAGGGAGTTACAAGCAGTCTGCATTCCTGTGCCCCACTCTCCGAAAGGGAGGATGCCAAGGCTGAGAAATAAGGCCTATTTGGGCGCCAAGACCTTGGGAAGCAAAAAGCTTCCTCTCACTGTTAAAACAGTGATGATTAAGGGGTCTGGATTATGTCTTCTTCCTCAGGGCCTTGGAAGATAACACCTACTGACCCAGCTGGGGCAGTGTTAATTAATTGACCAGGACCTTGAGAAGCAGGGGTGGGACCCAGGGAAATGTGAAGAAATCATTAACCAATCAATGTAAAAGAGGAAGGAAGTCACAAATATGGCAAATTTGATTGTATAAATGCTACCTGAAAAATTGGGGGGGGGGGGGGGATGGTGTGCTCAATTTGTGGAAAACCACCGAGCACCCAGGCTTGCGCAACTCTGAAATAAATAAACAAATGTCTCTCCTGAGTGTGTAATTATTGGCTTATTGCACACCGGGCAACGAATCCGCTTTTCGGACAACAATATCAGCATATGCTATAGCAGGTTCTGCTGCATGGTGACTCAGTTCTTGCCCAGTAGATTGTACTGTTTATGCTGTTCGAGGAGCTGCGATGTGTGAACCCCTAAGCTACTGCTGAGGGAGATGGGGCATCCCCGGTGCTGCTGCCCCACTGAGGACACTGCAGCTGGTCCATGTCTTGCTGGTCGATGGTGCCCTTGCTGTTATAGACCAGAGTGCTGGACAGCAGTACGGCTAGCACGAAGATCCATGCGTCATTCTTGGTGTTTCCCTGGAACAAACAGCCCTGGATGATACCAAGAAACTGTGTGCAAGGCCTGCTAAGAGTTAGCAAATCCCCAGATCCCCAGGGAACAGGGAAAACTTTTGGGTGCTGGCTCAGGGTTGGTCTTGGCCTTGGTGCTTAGGGTTTGCGGTAGGGGCTAGAGCTTTGGCAGAGGGCTGTGGGTTGGAGTGGGGGTGAGGGCTGCAGCCCGGTGCAGCACCCCAAGGCGAGCGATGAGGCCTTGGGATTAGCTTCAGGCACAGGGTCCGAGTTTAGGGAAGCGGGCAGAGATGGAGGCTTCACTGTAGCCCTTGGGGTTTGGCCTTGGCGAATTTAGGACGCCAAGGCAGCAAGGTGCAAGGGTGGGGCTTCAGGTCAGTGCTTAGGCATGGGGTGGGGGCCTCCCGGAGGGGCTCTGCCAGGTCCTGTCCCAGCTGCAGAACCACTGCCTCAAGGCCCCTTACCTCCCCACAACATGGCCTCTCTCCTGGCTGCCACCTGGCAGCCCTTCCTGTCCTCCCGCGCCTGCCTCCAGCTCCTGCGTGCTTCGCTGAGGCAACACAGAGCACCTCCTCATCAGCACCCAAGCACTCTCCCTCCAGCCTGCCTCTGCCTCTGCCACCCCAGCCACCTGCGGCCCTCCTGCCATGCCCTTCATTTTCCCAGGAGCACCTCACAGTGCCCGCCTCCTGCTCCTCACCAATCACATTGCTGCAGCACAAGTGACCTCACAATCTACAGCACAGCCCTCACACCTTCACCGCCACCTCCCTCTTGCCTGCCTCTGCCCTCTGCCTTCAGCTCCACGCCCCTGCACTCCAACACCCCACCTGCCCTGCTCTTCTTCTGCCTCCCAGGCCCCCAACCCCTTCCAGCTCGGCTTACAAGAAGGCTGGGTGCTTAGGGGCTGCGCCAGAGCAAGTTTGGCCTTAGGCTTCAGGCATGCGTGCAGGCTTTGGGCTTTGTGCTGAGTGGGGTCAGGCAAAGCTTTTGGCTCCAGCCTCAGTGTTTGGCTTGGCCTTGCGGCTCAGCACACCTCCCCCCACCCCACTACCTGTTTACCCTCCTGGCATGCCCCTGACCTTCCCAGCAGCACCTCACAGTGCCAGATTCCTGCTCCTCACCAATCAGATTGCTGCAGCACAAGTGACCTCGCAGCCAAGAACCCAGCCCTCACCCCTGCACTTGCAGCTCCCCCTCGCCTGCCTCTGCCCTCTGCTCTCAGCTCCAGGTGCTTGCACTCCAAGACCAAACACCAGCCCTGCCAGGCCTCTGCCTCTGCCTGCCAGGCCCCAAACGCCTTGGCGCTAGGCTTACAAGACGCCTGCAGGGTTAGGGGCTTTGCGGGAGCAGCATAGGGCTTAGGCTTCAGGCCTCAGTGGGGAGGTTGTGCTTTGCAGCTGCTGGGCTTTGGGAAAGCTTTTGGGTGATGGCTGAGTGCTGGCCTTCCTGTTTCTGCTGAGGGTTTTGGGAATGGGCAAACTCTGTGGCCCGGGGTGTGTGTCTGTGTGTGGGTGAGACCTAGAGCGTGCTCTAGCACTTGAAGGCAAGCGATGAGGGCTAGGCCTTAGCTTCAGACACCGGGCAAGAGTGAGGGTAGGGGGTAAGGATTCAGGCTGCAGCACAGCCGTTTGGGTTTGGCCTTAGTGGCTAGAGGAGGGGAAGGAGGGAAGGCAGAAGGGTAGAGCTTCATCTTAGTGGTGAGGCCCCCTCGATTCCCCAAGGCCAAACCCCAAGGGCCACACTGAAGCCTCCGTCTCTGCCCGCTTCCCCAAACTCAGACCCTGTGCCTGAAGCTAATCCCAAGGCCTCATCGCTCGCCTTGGGGTGCTGCACCGGGCTGCAGCCCTCACCCCCACTCCAACCCACAGCCCTCTGCCAAAGCTCTAGCCCCTACCGCAAACCCTGAGCACCAAGGCCAAGCCCTACACTGAGCCAGCAGCCAAAAGCTTTGCCTGACCCCACTCAGCACAAAGCCCAAAGCCTGCACGCATGCCTGAAGCCTAAGGCCAAACTTGCTCTGGCGCAGCCCCTAAGCACCCAGCCTTCTTGTAAGCCCAGCTGGAAGGGCTTGGGGGCCTGGGAGGCAGAAGAAGAGCAGGGCAGGTGGGGTGTTGGAGTGCAGGGGCGTGGAGCTGAGGGCAGAGGGCAGAGGCAGGCAAGAGGGAGGTGGTGGTGAAGGTGTGAGGGCTGTGCTGTAGATTGTGAGGTCACTTGTGCTGCAGCAATCTGATTGGTGAGGAGCAGGAGGCGCGCACTGTGAGGAGCTCACGGGAAATCCAGGGCATGCCAGGAGGTCTGTCCAAGGCAAGAATGCAACGTGTGAGGACATGAAGGCTCCATTTTCTCAGACACAGCTGGCCTCCCTTATAGCATCTACGCAATGTAAAGCCATTTCCTCCGTGCGGTGCCTGTGCACTTGGCTCTTCTTCCAAAATTGGAGTCATGAAAGTGGTCATGGAATGGTATCCCTAAAGGGCTCGTTGCTTTGCTTTCATTCTCCATGGGCTCAGGTTGATGTGTTCAGTGTCCCATTGTAAGCTGTTAGGGAACCAGGTTTAGATTCAGGGTTCGCTTTTGGGGCCCTGTGTCAGTGGAGATGGTTAAGGATCCCAGAGTAACCTTCCTGAGGCTGTGACACGTTTGTTTGGGTGGGTGATGGCTGAGCATCTTCCTGGAGAGGCAATAAGCTGCCAGCGGAGCTCAGAGCGTTTTTGGGAACATCATACAGTGGGGGTGGGCAGTGAGTGGAGCCATACAACACAGGAGACCATCCAAGGTGGAGTCACCGAGCGGTAAAGAGCAAAATCAGGAAATGCATAGGTAAAGGAGGGCTCCGCAATCCCAGGAGAGGCCGTGGAGACCCAGCAGGCTCAGGGAAGAGAGACTGGAGAGCCATCCTTGTACTCTCTTTGGCATGCCATAGGCTGGCTCCAGTGCAGCCTCATAACATATCTTGTGCCCTCGGAAATGCTGCCTGGGCCCTCTGAGCACCCTCCATAGCCACATAAAATGGGAGGCGGGGACTGCCAGTGGCATGAGAACCATCCTCTTGGGTCTGCTTCCTGCTCTCACGAGAATGGGCACAGTGGAGTCGCCTCACGGCCCTGCGGCACCACCATTGGCTCTCTGCTGAGCAGCAGTGCCTGCACGGAGCCCTGCAGGGAGCACAGGGGAGGGGGACCTGGAGCAGCCAGCCAGGCCAGCGTGGACACCCTCATCTGGGGAAGGGCTTTCTGGGGAGCAGGGACGTGCCTGGAGGGGAGCAAGGGGGTGGTTCCCAGGAAAGGTGAGAAGTGTCATGGCTTCTTTATAAAAGCTGCTAAGGCTATGCATATGATCAACAGTTGTCATCTGTGGACATTGTGTGGTTCAAATCTCAATACGATACAACCTGGCAACTCTGAGAAATATCGGAGTCTTTGGAACAACCCTTGGGTTGGACTATCAAGACCAGAGTTGCAGGAGAAACTTCAGTCCTGGACATTGTTCACATATTCAGAGGATAAATTGTCAGAGGGCCAGCTTACCCAAATAAATGGACAACTACTTGATTGGGCAATCTTTCTCACAATCATGTCATCACCACCAGCTAACTCTAGGTTGGCTGGATCATTTTAACCTGGAAAAGGGACCTAGCTAGGTGTTTACATAAGGTGCCTATCTAGGTGTTTAATAAATAGCCACCTGCTACATCATCTAACTCGTGGTGCTCATGAATGGATCAACAAGAGTCTCCCTGTCCCTATCTACCATCCAATGAAACCACAGCCAAGGGAAGGGGCTTGGTGCAAGCAGTGGGGAAAGAAGACCCTATTGAGATTGACTCTGGTCTGGCACTGAGAAGAGACATAAGAGGTCTGAATGGACCTCTCTGAAAGCACATGAGTGGAGAAGAAGTGGGACACTGCTCTGGTGGTTTTTTCACTCACTTGGCTAGGTAGGGTTGATCAGGTGCTGCACATGGCTAGACAAACGTGCTGCCCTGTTTGCACTCGGCCAGTCCATTTTAACCTCTTTTCTCTCATGCTTCTTTCTCCCCAGTCCCCTTTAGGCAATAACCCCTCCAGTCCAGAAGGCTGTCAAGGAGAATCACTCGGGTGGCCTCATCTGGGAGCGTACACCCCCTCCAAGGCCCCAGGGACATAATCGCTGCCCCAGGAATGTCCAAGTCTGGGTGCTCCTTTGCACTGATTAGGCTCCTCGCATTCCTCTGCCATCAGTGATCATCTGTTCTTTTTATTGATGGTGACTAGCCTTCCAACACATAAACTCACAGTTTAGCCCAGTGTTTGGCCCATACGTTCTGCAAGTGTTAACAAGCCACAGAAATGCTATGCAGAGGAGTTATTGTGCAGCTCTGGGCACAGTGTAATCTGCTTCTCCATAAAATGCATTCTTAGGAAAAACAGGCACTGGCTAAGGTTGAACAATAAGAAAAGAGTAGCAACTGGGAGAAAACAGGAAGCTGCTTCTTGTTGATCTTGCCCCACCCCTTGCAACTGACTTCCTAAGAAAGCATGGGATCTCATTTTGCTCCCATTGTAGATGACTGCATTAATCAATGCAGACACCGCACAGTAAAAAACAAACAAACAAACAAAGAGCTACTATGGAGTTAGTGGCTACATATAGGTATAAGTATATATAGGTATAGGTGTATATAGTAGTGTAAACAAGGAAGGAGGCAGCAGCAAGGCACAAAAATATAAATCACACCACCCTCCTATAGAAGGTAGTCTTAGAACCACAGTGACGAGCTTAACATAGAGCATTATTATGCATATAAAAGAGCCCATGTCTAAAAACAAACCCAAGAAGCCTGTTTTCACAGAAGGATGAACTGGAGCAAGACAGTAAGGGGATTTCACAGGTGATCTGGCTCAAGTCATTGCCTCTGCTGAAGGATACAGCACGCATGCAGAATGGTGGGTTGCAAGGGAGCACTCACATTGTCTTTGGCCAGTTAGAAACAGATATTAACTCTTAAAGACCTAAAAACACTTACAAGAGCTCAGACTCAAAGAGTGGTCCTATGGGAACAGGCAGTCAGGACCCTTGGGACACTGTCTCTGACAGTATCCGGTCTGGAGCATTGTTTAGGAGAGGAAGAATCTCTTTTGACACCTTCAAGCACATGGCATGAAAATTTTGCATTGAGGGATTACTTGAGGCCCTAATAGAAATATTTACTATCATCATCATCATCATCATTCTATAACACTGTTAAAAATGATAATAACAACAATACTAGAAGCAGCCTTTTTAAGGCTTATGGTAGGAGTCTCAACATGGAATGTGTTGAGCAAGTAGGTATTGTGTGAAACACACCTGGCATGTTGGTGAAGTTTATGAATATGTGGAAAAAACCTGAAGGACAGGTAAGAATCAAAAGACCTCTCCAGCTGTTACTCTTAATCCCCATCACCCAAGCTCACCTTACCTTTAAGCCCTAAGGATCAGTTCTGGAAGCTTTCTTCAAATGGAATCCACCATTCCCACTCATTTTGAGATTAAGGGTGAGATTCAATCTGAGATTAGGACACCTACGTTTGGGGTTCCAAATGTACCTTCCTCCCTGTGAGACAAGTGCCTGAAGAGCAGTTTTAACCGCTGTGAATCTAGGCAATGGGGGTGGGATTCAGTTGCCCAACATAGGTGTCTAGCACCATCTCAGATGCCCTAAGATAGCTGACAGCCATACAGGGCTGGTAGATCTGGCGCAGGACCTATGCCTTTCTGGAGCAGCAGAGAGACACCAGCTGAGATACACAGAGTATTTCAAGTGGCATGACATACATGTCTGCACATGGCCAACTGGATCCCACAAAAGCAACTGAATCCCTCCTTGTCTGTCGGCTTTAGGCTAAGATGAATCATGTCCTGACTTCTCTTGACAGCTCTGACTGGGGGTGGGATTCAGCTGCCGAAAGAAAGAAAGAAAGAAAGAGCAAAAAAATGAAGTGACGTTTGAGGGTAAACCACTCTAAAAAAGGTGTTTTTATTGAAGTATCACTCTCTGGAGCCACTTCTCTTCTCCACTTGGATGAATGGGAGTGGCTGTTCCACCGACATATATTCATCTTTATGCACTGATATTGCCCAAGATAGCAGACGTAGGGCCATATGCAGTATGTAGGATTTTTCTGAAGGGACCCAGGCTGTTGGCAGTGAAAAGCAGATTTCTGCACAAGACATTCTTGAGCCAAAAGCTCCTCTGATTGCATTGTCCGTTGCCTACTACCCCACACAAGCTGCAAGGCAGAACATTTTCTGCACTAGTAACTGTCTGGAGAAAAGTCTTCTCTTTAGGGCACGTTTCACCTCCGCATTCCTCAGGGTGTAGATCAAAGGATTGAGGACGGGGGTGACAACAGTATACATAAGGGTGGCTATCATGTCCCGCCTGGGTGAACTCCCTGAGGAAGGTGGCACATAGTTAAAAACAGCAGGGACATAGAATAAGGCCACTACTGTGAGATGGGAGATGCAAGTGGAGAAGGATTTCCTCCTTCCCTCCCTCGACTGGACTTTCAGTCAGAGGAAGGAAAAGAAGTACAGGTAAGAAAAGAGTGTGAAGACAAAGGGGCCTATTGCAATACTCCCTGTGATGATGCTGAGCAGGTGCAGGTTGAGCTGGTTGCTATTGCAGTCTAGTCTCACCAGGGGCTTGATGTCACAGAAGAAGTGGTGGATGTGGCTGGGGCCACAGAAATGGAGCCGGGAGGTCATGACTGTGTGCATCAGAGCATGAAGGAGCCAGTAGCCCAAGCGGCTGCAGCCAGCAGCAGGCAGGCCCGTGGGCTCATGATCAGGCTGTAGCGCAGCGGGTGGCAGATGGCCACAAAGCGGTCATAGGCCATGACAGCCAGCAGCAAAGCTTCGCTGCTGCCCAGGAAGTGGAAGAAGTGGAGCTGGCTTAGGCAGCCAGTGTAAGAAATACCCTGGTGCCCCCAGAGGAACCCAGCCAGCATCTTGGGGATGGTAACTGTGGAGTAGAAAATATCCAGGCAGGAGAGGTTGCAGAGGAAATAGTACATGGGGATGCGTAGCCGAGGTTCATATATCACCACAGTCACAATTGCCACATTCCCCAGCAGGCTGGACAGGTAGAGCAGGGAGAAGAGCATGAACAGGAACTGCTGCAGCCCTTGAAGGCTGGACAGGCCAAGCAGGATGAACTTGCTCACCTCTGTCTGGTTATCCATCCCTGCAGGGAAAGAGAGAAGAACTCAGCAGTAGCTTGCTGTCTTTCTGTCCTGAGCTGTTATTTCCATTCCCCAGAGTCCTCTTCCATAAGGTGCAGCAGCAGCTGATGCTGCCTCATGAATGGAAAAGATCAGACACCGAGTCCGGAAAGGGACACAAAAGAATCCCTTGATTTTCCACCCCAGCTGTTTCAACAAATACTAGAAACTGTTGTAACCTAGATGGCCAGTACTGATGCCGGAGCTGCTACCTGTGTACCAGCTCACTGAAAGGAATGGTGTGTTTGAGGACAGCGAGAAAAGAAAATGGGAGGAAGGAAGGAAGGGAGTGAGGTAGGAAGGGAGAGAAGGAGGAAGAGAGGCAAGAGAAGTTGGTTACCTAGTTTTTAAGTGAAGATCACTCTGAAGTCCTGTTTGTCTTTTAATTCAAAAAAAGGTATTCTAATAAGTTTTCTTCATTCCAAATCCTTGCTGAATATGCTGTATGTTTCCAAAGCTGAAGTATTATAGTAGTATAGTTGATCACATATAGTACACCACTTTCAAAGAGGACTAATTCGGACTGTTCAGTGGTGTCAGGAAACCTTTATATAGTCCTCCCTGTCACGGAAACAATCACATTTCTTTCCAACAAAGGAAAATTTCCATCTCTCTGATAACTCCTCTTGGGATCAAGCCTCTGAACCTTATGGGACTTCAGTGCAGAAAACATCAAGGCATAGTGTTTCAGGCACACAGAAAACTAATGATGTTGTGGGGAGTTGAACTGATTACTGATTATTTGCACAGCCAGCTCTCACAAGCAGGAGGAAGCTGTAGAATCAAAAGCCATTTCTGGAAATATGCAAGGTTATAGCACATCATTCTCAGGAAGACTAACAGTTTTAATGGGGAATTTGCCAAGGAGTTTGACACATGGTTTTGTAATTCCCAAGGATAATACATGGAATAGGTATCATGGCTTCCTTTGACCTGCTACAACTGCACAGCTGGACTCTGCCTCTGACTTCACATCTTTTGCGCTCTTTATAGTCCATGAAGATCTTAAAATGCTTTTTCTTTTCTTTTCACTTCTAAAGATGGAGATAACAAACTATGGTGATTTTCTGAAGGCCTCAAATACCTGTTTCACTGTCCCCTCTGCAAGCTGTGTTTGCCATGAGCAATGGCATCTGAAACCTCCATAGAAGTGCCCAGGTGCCTGATGAGAACACACAGAGGCAGGGGCTGGTGGGGCAGCAGAAGACCCGGCAGGTGCTGTCATAGTTTGCACAGCCCGTTGTGGTGGTGGTGGCCATCACAGGGCTGTACTGCGCTGGCAAGTCCCACCTCATGAACAGGCTGGGTTGTGAGAGGATGGATGAGAGAGGTGGGGAGCCACACAGGTCCTGGCCCTGGGCAGCAAAGATGCCACCGTTTTCCTGCTCTGTAGCTGACACTGCTGAGCCCCTTGCATCCCCTCCACAGGTTTCTCCCTGGCCTTCCCCATGCAGGCCCATACCAAAGGTATCTGGCTGTGGTGTGTGCCTCAGCCCTGTCAGCCTGGACACACGCTGGTGCTCCTGGACACTGAAGGGCGGGGTGATGCGGAGAAGGTGTGGGAGAAGCAGAGGCTTCCTTTTGTGCCTACAGAGAACTTTGTGGAAGCTCTCAAGGGCCCAGGCATGTGGCAGGACTCAAGGTGTTCTCATTGCCTGCACTGGTGTGCCAGGAAGAGACAGAGGCTGTGGGGAAGGAGGCCAGTGCAGAGCTGACTGGATAAAGTCTTCCGGCTGATGAAGTCCTCCTGTCTGGCATCCTTCACCTCTGCCTTTGCCTGTCAGAGCCCTCATTCTGCCTGGGATGCTGGCTGTCTGCAGGGGACTGGAGCCAGTCTGTGGCTGGGCCCATGACGGTTTGTGGGACACCGCCTCTTCACAGCCACTCTCCCTCTCTTTCTGGATCTTTGATTACTCAGCAGCCATCAGGCTGGTGGGCCTTTTGAGATCCGGTGGCTGGCAGGGAGCTCCAGGCTTTTGAACTGGAGCTGTCTCTGTGGTGCTGACAGCCAGAGGAGCTAGGAGAAGGCTCGTGAGGTTGACAAGCTGCCAAATTCCTCAGCACTTGCTGGTAAACTTCAGCAGACCAGGAATGGGGAGCTCAGGGAGTCCTTTAATAATCAGAAGCCTGTGGGACTCGGAGAGTTAAGAGCTGAAGACAAGGCAGCTACAGGAAGACATGGTGATGTCACGTGTGGGGGTCTCTCCAAAAAGCTGACCCTGCCATGGCCCATGGTTAGGCATTCAGGGCCTGGGGATTTGGGGCTTTGCTCACTCTTAGGGGGCCTTGCACAGAGTTTCTTGGTATGAGCCAAGGCTGTTTGTTCCTGGGAAACACCAAGAATGACGCATGGATCTTCGTGCTAGCTGTACTGCTGTCCTGCACTCTGGTCTATAACAGCAAGGGCACCATCGACCAGCAAGACATGGACCAGCTGCAGTGTCCTCAGTGGGGCAGCAGCACCAGGGATGCCCCATCTCCCTCAGCAGTAGCTAAGGGGTCCACACATCTCAGCTCCTCAAACGGCTGCTTTTTATGGGGAGATCAGCCTGCTGGTGATGCCCAGTGACCAGGCTCTGGTTCCTCAGGGATCCTGTGCTCTGGATCTCAGGGCTGAGGGTTTGAGCCCTACTCCTGCTGGTGACTCCAGGCTGCTCTCTGTCCCTGCAGAATCTCCCCTTTTCCCCATCAAATGCTGATGGGTGGGGAGGGTGGGGTTAGAGTTAGGGTTAGCCCCTCCCTGCATGAGGATCCAGGGTCTCTGTTTCCTTAGCCAGCTCCCCAGCTATGTGATGAAGCTGATGGAGAATGTAAAGGTGAAAGCAACACCTCGGGAGAGTGGAGATGAACTGGAGGATTCAGATAAAGTTTCCTAGTTCTTCCTGACCTTTGTCTGGGCCGTGCGAGACTTCACATTGCACCTGAAGGTGGATGGGGAGGAAATCTCTGAGGACGCGTACCTGGAGAATGTGCTGAAGTTAAAGCCTGGTAGGGGAATGGTGCTGTTGCCAGTGCTTTACTTCAGGAAGGGCAGGATGTGTCCAGCTCTGGACAGCTGCATTTCAGCATAAGGCAACAAAAGCCCAAGCCCTGTGAGCTTGCTCCCTGGCCTACCTCCGCAGGTAGCAGCCGGGAAACCCATCTCTATAACCATTCCCGGGAATGCCTCCACCAGATCTCCCCAGACTGGAAGTGCTTTGGTTTTGACCAGCCGGCCAGCAAGAGGGACCTGCCACCCTTGCAAGAGCTCCATAACAGTGAGATCGAGCCTGAATTCCAGGAGCAACTGGTGAAATTCTGCAGCCACATCTGGGAGAAGTCTGCACCCAAGACCATCCATGGTGGCAGCACAGTAGTAATGGGGAACTGTGAATGCCAGGGTCCAGAAGGTCAGGGCTGGCTAGTGGCTCTTGGGACTGTGTCTGGGGAAGGCTCAAATGCACAGCCAAATGATGCAGGTGGGAAATGGAAGAGCTTTTCCACTGGCTGCTGTACTTGCCTCTTGATTGAGAGCCACATCTCTCCCGTTTCCCCTCCCTGTAGCCATTCTTGCTGCTCTGCCTCTTTGCTGCTGTTGCAGACTGAGCATTGCGGCTTCACCACTCCCAGCTGCTCAGAGCTGAGGATGATCCTCAGGGCACCTTCACTCCTCAGGAAAGGCACTCCCTGAGGGTTGTCACAGGGACCAGCATGTGGTTGAGTCCCACCTCTCAGAGACTAGGGAGTGACAGAGAGCTCCTCATCTATCAGTGGCAAACTTCTAGAAAGGTCTCATCCCCATGGGAATGTGCTACCATGCCCTGGGACCTCTTCCCCATCCTAGAGGATCTGGGTCAGGAGGGATATCTGGAGGTCTATATCCACACCCTCTGCTCTGAGCATGGCTAACTTCCCAGTTAGATTGTGTTGGTCAGTACTTTGTCCAGACAAGTTCTGAAAATCTCTGGGCCCCTGTACCACTACTGCTCCACTCTGATGCTGACAGTTTTTTCCCTAATACCCAGCTGAAATGTCCCTTGCTGCTGCTTCTGCCCTTGTCCCTATTGCACCTTCTCCTTCTGTTCCCCCAGCCTGCTCTGAGCACCTGCTTTGGACTAAGCAGAGACAGGCACTGCTTATTCCTACCTGGGGTCAGAGGAGGGCACATGGAGACTCACCTTTACCCAGCCCAGAGGGACTGTGGCAGTGCCCGTGGGCTGACAACAGAGCAGAGCAGGACTGAGGGGAAGTGAGGAGGTCTCCAACAGCTCCTCCCACAAACCCCAGGTAGGGAATCACTCACTGGAAAGCAGTCCTGAAAGAAGACTATGAAGTAGAAGGGAATGCTCTGGTGAGCTGCCACTCTTGCGCACCTGGACTCTGCATTTCATCTATGGGCACTCTAAAGAGCGATGCCTGTGGTTTCAGCTCCAGGCACATCCTAGACTCCCCGTGACCAACAGCGAGTCCCTACCACAACTGTTGGGGGCTGCTCTGGCTTCAGAGGGGCTGCTCACCCTGCACCTCCCATCCCAGGGTGCCTCTTGGGCTCCTGGCAGCTGTTGCAATGATCAGGAGGGAGAGCCTGTTCCATACCAGTGCAAGGCACCAGGGTAGTGTATCTTATGATCCCAGCAAGAAAGGCACTCAGACTCTGTAAGGTATTGCTTAAAATACCATTTATTGGAGCTGACACAAGAAGGAAAAAGAGGAAAGATAGTACTATGTCCTCTTAGATGCTGAGAACCCCAAGCTGTGCAGCACTGGGCAGACCTCCAATCAGGGCATGGCATGGCACAGCACACGGTGCAGATCCCATCCATGGAGAGGTTCACCAGCACCTTGCTCTTTAGGGCTCTTACAGGATTTCCTCAGAAGAAAACAATCCTATTCATCATTTATAGTGTCAAAAGGAGGTTTGCATGAGAACTTGCTCCTTCTCTTGAGATAAAGACAAGGGCACACAGGTGGTGGAATTGCCAATAGCAAATGGGAGCTGTCTACAGGCAGGTGTTATAATACGCCTGGAGAGTTTGTCCTGCAGCCAAGGGACACGTGCAGCACAGCACAGGCTTGAAGGCCAAGCTGTACGTGCAGCAAGGTGCAGCACAGCACGGCACATGCCTGTGCCTGCTCAGGTTACCCGTTATGTGGATCACCAACTCCTCGATGTACAATAGTCTTCCAGTTAGGATCACTAGCGAGCCCTGTCTTGCTTGGGTCCAAGGGCAGCTTGGGGGCCTCAGCAGTGTGGGAGGGAGAGGCGGGAGATACCTGAGTGCAATGGAGGTGCTGCTCTGGGGTCTGGGACCTGGCAGAGATGGCTCTGCCCTGGATACTGCCTGTGGAGCCAGTTCCCAAGAGAGAAATGGTCTCAGCTGTCCCCAGGGCATGGGTGAGTGACAGGAGAGAACCCGAGGAGGCCAGGCCTGGGACAGGGATGGGAAATGGCTCTGTTGGAGGTCTCCCACAGAGGGGATGAGCTGGGCCTACAGTGCCAGGGGCCATCATGATGTGGCACAGCCCCAGGGCATGCTCTGCCGGCTGCCAGAGTGGGGCTGGGCTGTGATACCAGTGCCAGGAGGCCTTCCCCAATGGGCTCCCAAGCTGCCAGCTGGCTCCCAGCCCTTGCCTTAACGCTGCTCACCCGAATGAGCTTCCCAGGGCCTGCAGGGCCTGCAGAGCTGGTTCCTGCTCTGTGCAGCACAGCTGCCTCTTGGCAATGGAGCAGTGAGGAGTGTCCTGGCTCCAGTCTGCACCCAGCCCTGCTGCCCTGCACGTGGTCCCACAGACCTGCCCTGCAGGCACTTCACAGGGCAGGGTACCTTCAGGGGTGGGGAAACATCCCCCTGGCACAGTCCCAATGATGTGCCCCATCCCCCCGCAGCCCTCCTGCTTTGGCAGCTTCCCACCAGTGCCCAGTCCCTGCCTAGCCCTGGCTGTGCCCCACACAGGGGTCAGCACACCGCTGTCCTCCAAGGGTCTTTGGGGGTCTGGGCCAGGAGAGAGGCTGCTCAGGGCTGGCTCTTCCCCCTCGATACAGATGCTGACATCAGGCCTGGAATGAACAATCAGAGCTGGTATTTACCACTGCAAGGGGACAGGTCTTTACCTTTTCCAGCTACGCATCAAATGTTCTCTCCTTTCGAGAGGCTCCATCCACTGCACGCCCCCAGCACATGGTGCCCCTGGAGATCCCATGTGCTCTCCGAGCTGCCTCCAGATTCCCTGCCAGAAGGATGGTGTCTGCCACTGGTCCTGTCTCATGTATGACAGCCCCGGGCAGGTGAGTGGGAGCCCATTCACCATCTCCAATGCCACCACAGTGAGCCATGAATCTGGCCCTCCGTGCCTAGCAGTCTTCACTGGTAAGACTGGTCCCCAGGAATCCCAGGACCTAGAGCCTGGGGTGGGGTGGGGGGGAGAATCTGGAGAAAGGAAGACTTTCTCTTGGTGGAGGAGAATGGGGTTAGGGATCACTTCAGCAAACGACTTACACAAGTCCATGGGCCCTGATGGGATGCATCCACAAGTCCTGAGGGAGCTGGCGGACATCATTGCTGGGCCACTCTCAATTATCTTTGACAGATCATGGCAACCAGGAGAGGTGCTTGAGGACGGGAAGAAAGCAGATGTCACTCCAGTGTTCAAAAAGGGCAAGAGAGAGGACCCAGGGAACTGCAGGCCAGTCAGCATCACCTCAATCCCTGGGAAGGTGATGGAGCAGCTCGTCCTGGGAGCCATTTCCAAGTATATGAAGGATAAGAAGGTGATCAGGAGTAGTCAGCCTGCACTCACCAGGGGGAAATTATGCTTAACCAACCTGCTAGCCCTCTGTGATGGAAAGACTGGCTGGGTGGAGGAGGGGAGAGCAGTGGATGTTGTGTATGTCCAGTTTGTTCAAATCTTCCCTAATCTGAGTCTCCTCCACCAAGGGTAAATCTTCACCTCTCATATTCCCATGGGTCTCAGGGGCCTGAGATTCCTGAAGCCATGTCTCATCAGGAAAGACTGAGACAAAGAAGGCACTGTAAACCTTTGCCTTTTCCATGTCCTTTGTTACCATGTCCCCTGCCCTATTCTGCACTGGGACCACATATTCCCTAGTCTTTTTGCTGATGATATACCTGCAAAAGCCCTTCTTGTTGCCTTTCATGTCCCCCACCAGAGTCAGCTGCAGGTGGGTTTTGGCTTCCTGTATGCTTGGACAACAATTCTATATTCCTGCCTGGTCAACTGTCCCTGTTTCTGCCTCTTGTATGCTTCCTTTTCATGCTTGAGTTCAGTCAGGAGTTCCATGTTCATCCATGCAGGCCTCCTGACACCTTTGCTTTGTTTCTTGATTATCAGGATGGACCATTCTTGAGCTTGGAGGAGGTGATCCTTGAAAATCAGCCAGCTCTCTTGGACCTCCCCCTTCTCTCCAGGACTGTATCTCATGGGATTCTTCCAAGCAGGTCCCAGAAGAGGCTGAAGTCTGCTCTCCTGAAGCTCAGGGTTGTGATCCTGCTTTTTGCCCTCCTCCCTCCTCTCAGGATCCTGAGCTCCACCATCTCATGGTCACTGCAGCCAAGGCTGCCCCCAGTCTTGAAAACCCCAACCAGTTCTTCCTTGTCAGTGAGTATCAGGTCCAGCAAAGTGCCTGCCCTCGTTGACTCCGTGATCACCCGTGTCACAGTGTTATCATCACTGCACTCCAGAAACCTCCCGGATTGCTCCTGCCCTGCCTTGTTGTCCTTGTGTCCTTGTGTGCACACACTTGGGGTGGGCCCCCTTCTGCCCTGTTTTGTTGATTATGAGGTCTCTTTTATCATCTGCTAAAGCACTTAGCAGCACTTTGGAACCTCAAGCCCTACCCCTCCACCCACCATAAACGTCTTCCCTCCTCTGCACTCCTTGGAACAATGTGCACAGCTGCACAAACTGGGTTTTCTTGGGTGATCACGACACCCACTTCCCAAACTACTTCCAGCAAATCCCTCCCATGCCCTTGGGCACTGCCAGCCACTCCAGCACAGCACAGCCCCCATCACAGTGTGGCAAAGCCATCCCGACCATGGCCCTTTTCTGAATCATTTTCTCAGGACAGCAAGTACAGAGTCATGGAGCCCAACCTAGACTTTTTGTGCACTGAGGAAATGATGCCCTGGTGTGGCATGCATCTGCATGGAGGATGGCAGAAGGCAATAGTGCATTGCACTGGGTGTATCCAGACAGCATCAAGCTATGACATGGCTCCTTAGACACTTCTCCTTAGGAGTGAGCTCTGACGCTGGGGCTCAGATGCCCTATGGAAGCCCGCCTTTGGGGGGAAGATGTCAGTGGGAGACTGGCGTCAGAGGGAGGACCACTAGCCATTCTTCAGCCACATCTGAAAGTCTCTTCTGGTTGTGCCCCACAAGGTCTGCAGAGGAAGCAGGCAGAGGGCACAGACCACACTCTTGTGCACTTTTTATGTCTCAGCTCCTTCGCCATGAAGCTTGGCTCTGCGACCCAAGCACACTGGTGTGTTCGCCCACCCTGCTTCTTCACACAAGTTATCTGAAGACTGGTCTTTCCCACCCCCAGGCACTCTCCAGCCCACTTCAGCCCCTCCCCAGCTCTTCCCACCTCCCATTGCCTCTCCCAGCCCATCCCAGCAGAGCAGGACAGTCTGGGAATCACCCCACAGCAGTGTCCACCACAGGGTGCTGCAGGTATCTGCATACTTGACACCAAGCCTGAGCCCCTCGAATGGGCACAGCAGCTCCTGGGGTGGCAGAGAGTGGGTGTCAGCCTCCCCACCAGCCCTAAGACCTCCAGTGGCACTAGGAAATGGAAGCCAGTCACTCTCTTGCCCCCCTGCTCTTGTCTCTAGGATGACAGCTGCCACCTCAGCTGCCTCCTAACCAGCCCCTCTCCCCAGGCCAGCACAAGTGTCCTGGTGCTGGGGCTCCTCCAGCAACTCCTGCTGCTCTCCAACCTCCCTTCCTAGTGTAAGACGAGCCCAGCCTTCAGGCACTGCACTGGGAAGATCCCCTTTTAGTACAGAGATGCTGTCACAGCAGCCAGCTCCGACCCAGGCACAGAAGGCCTCTGGTCAGGCAGACCAGGTTCATGCCTCTGGAGAAGTGTGATAAATACAAATATCTGTGTACAGAAATGATTTTCACAGATATAATAAACAAGCAAAGAAAAGCATAAGCCAGCCTGAGAGAAACTGGGAATCATTCATGAAGAGAGAAGGGCAGCCTATGAGTGGTAAAATACTACA
This sequence comes from Dromaius novaehollandiae, assembly GCF_036370855.1. NCBI lineage: Eukaryota > Metazoa > Chordata > Aves > Casuariiformes > Dromaiidae > Dromaius > Dromaius novaehollandiae. The sequence goes on from NW_026991505.1 coordinate 990,283, forward strand.
CATTGAATCAATTTCCTCAGTGCCTCTTTGATCTCTTTGTTCCTCATGCTGTAGATGAGCGGGTTCAGTGTTGGAGGCACCACTGAGCACAGAACAGCCACCACCAGCTCCAGAGCTGGGGAGGACATGGAGGGGGGCTTCAGGTAGGCAAACATTGCAGTGCTGGCAAACAGGGAGGCCACGGCCAGGTGCGGGAGGCACATGGAAAAGGCTTTGTGCCGGGCCTGCTCGGAGGGGATCCTCAGCATGACCCTGAAGATCTGCACGTAGGACAGCACAATGAACACAAAGCACTCACAAGCTACACAAAAACTAACCGCAGTAACCCCAGCTTTCCTGAAGCAGGAGTCAGAGCAGGAGAGCCTGAGGAGCTGGGGAATTTCACAGAAGAACTGCTCCACAGCATTGCCTTGGCAGTGTGGAATTGAAAATGTGTTCACAGTGTGCAGCACTGCATTGAGAAAACCACTGGCCCAGGCAGCTCCTGCCATTTGGACACAAGCTCTGCTGCCCATGAGTGTCCCATAGTGCAGGGGTCTGCAGATGGCAATATAGCGGTCATAGGCCATGACAGTGAGGAGATAATATTCTGATGAAATGGAGAAAAGAAACAGAAAGACCTGGGCAGCACATCCTGAGTAGGAAATGGCCCTTGTGTTCCACAGGGAATTGGCCATGGATTTGGGGACAGTGGTGGAGATGGAGCCAAAGTCCAGGATGGAGAGATTGAGGAGGAAGAAGTACCTGGGGGTGTGGAGGCGGTGGTCACTCGCTATGGCAGAGATGATGAGGATGTTGCCCAGGACGGCAGCCAGGTAGATGCCCAGGAAGAGTGAGAAGTGCAAGAGCTGCAGCTCCCGTTTGTCCGCAAATGCCAGGAGGAGGAACTCGGTGAGGAAGCTGCTGTTGGACATTTCCTCCCTCTGGGCAGTGGGGACTGTCCAAGGAGGAGAAGACAACGAAGAGTTAGGAAAGACTCCTCTGAGCCAAGCCCATGCCATTTCTCATAGGCTCCCCACTTTGCACCCCCTCACCCCCCAATAAACATGTGCATTTCCTTTCCCAGTTTTGGGAGGACCTTCCCTCAGCCCCCTTGCTTTAGCTCCGTTTTGTGCTGGTTGAGTTTGCTGTGAGGAGCAGGGACCTCTGCCCACGGGCTCCAAAGGAGTCAGTCCTGCTCCACAGCAATGAGCACACGGCAATAGAGCTCTGATGTTCATTTTATGTCAGATGAAGGTCCCCTTTAACGGGGAAGAGCTTTGTAATATCTTCACGCAGAGTTCCTGAGACTGTGGGCTGCTGCAGCAATGCTTAAGGTTGATTTTATAGTCATTTTGGCAAGGTTTTTTTCGATGCTCCCACCACACGTGGGGAGCTTTCTCTGAAGTTGTAGAAATCCTCATTTCTGTTGTTGGAGAGATGAAGACTACTGAGACCAGAGAGGAAAAAGCACTCCCCGTGGTTTAGCGCAGAGTCAGGACAGCTGATCTGTCTAGCAGATTCATTCCCAGCTGTCCTGGGCTTGCACCTCTCTCAGCTGGAGGACAACTGCCCTCCGAGGTTACTCTGAAAAAGAAACTGGGCTGTGATGAGAGCACAAAGGTCCAGGCTCAAAGTGCAGCTCTCCAAACTTCTCTCTTTCTCAGCCTAGACATGGAGGTGTGATGGAGAAGGCGTGACATGGCTCCTGACACAGATGATCAGACCGAGGACTCTGTGATATGGGTGCTGACACCCAAACGTCAACACTTGCATTCTGCTGGGTGGGAGAGGAGACACGGGAGATTGCTCAGAGGAAGGTGCCTGCACGGAGGGGGCCAAAGGGGAGTTGCTCCACGTCCCCCTTGCAGTGTCACCAGTCTCCTCTGACTCTGGCCATGGCTCTGCTGCCTGGAGCTGTTCCTGTGCCTTGTCCCATCCAGGGCTCACAGACCCCGTGCCACCCTCTGCGTGCGCAGTGCTGCAGAACTCTGGTGGAGCTTTGAGGTAGCTCCTGCTTTGACCTTCCTCTCGGAAGATCCCCTCAGGAGATGTCCTGGGGGTGAGATCAAGCTGTGAACAGCCCAGGCTCACATGCACCCTCCCGATGGGAGAATGAACCTGCCCTGCCAGGGGTTGCTCCTTCTACCCAGAGCTTCTCTGCGCAGTGTCACGGCGAGTTCCCCGGGCGGGCTGAGTGCTGACCCTCACGGGCAGCAGCGTCACTGCTCAGGACACACAGCATCCCTGGAGTGCAGGGACACTGCTCTGAAGTGTGACCTGTGGAGACACGTGTGCACGCTCCGGCTTCACATCCCTAAAGCTGTGCCTAGGAGAAGAGAGCAGTGACGCCTTGTCCTTCCGACGGTGGGGCAAGGAATCCCTGCTGTGGAGCACCTCCTTCTCCTGCCCCGCCCCAAGGAGCTGTGAGAGCCGTCCTGACAGATCGGCTCAGCCATGGGATGTGCCAGCTTAGAAGACCCCCGTAGGAACCACAGCTGCATGGCCAGGCAGCCAGAGACCTACTGTGCCAAGGGCAGTGAAGACTTCCCCTCCAGCGAGCTCTCAGCTGTCCTCCCACTCCAGGCTGCCATGAACGTCTCTCTGCCATGCCTTGTCGCATCTAGGCACTTTCAGGCAGTGCCCTGAGCCCTGCTGCTCTTTGCAGAGGAGCTGCTCCTGGACTGAGCAGCTCTCTGCAGAGTCTGCCAGGTTGCCATGAGCTCTTGCGGTCCCAGGAGCCTGGCCCAGCTCAGGAGCAGAGGCACAGCCAAAGGCAGGACTTTCTCTGCCCTACAGGCTTCCTCAAGATGTGCCTGTTGGCTCCAGGGCTGACAGCTCCTGAGAGGCAGCAGGGTCCCTCCTGGGGAATGTGCTTTGAAGTAGGCTAAAGCAATCACCTATCTTCCCTCTCTAAACTATGGAGAGAGACTAAATCCAGCAGTGCAATTTTTCCTGTCGGAAGAGAGAGATGCCTAAGAGAAGTGGAGCCCTCCTCCTCTGGAATTCTCTATTCCCGTCACACAACTAGACAGGAATCCTTGACAGCGACAAGAAGGGAATTCATTCACCCATCCTTTGATTACTGATTCAGCTGAGTCAACCGAGGCACGTAATCTCAGTTTAGCTGCCCAAAGGCTGGATGGGGATTCCACACCATCCCATAAGCACCACGAGCACAGAGCAGGGGGGGATCCCTCTTGCCTCTGGTTCTGCTGAGCACAAAATAGGTGTCTACACGCAAGCCCCTTGTCCAAGCTCCCAGTATAATCAGTGGAGATGGAAGGCAGGAGCGCTGGCAGAAACACCTAGAGGCACTTGAGGGGTGGTCCAAGACACGAGCAAGTGTTCGCAAGCTCTGATGAAGCAGTTATGAGACTTGCATCATTTTGCAGCATCAGCTGGAGGCCAGGAGAGGAAGGAATATCCTTGGCTGCCTGATATGACAGTAGATGCCCACATTTAGGACAACTAAACTTGTCACTGCTCTTTAAGTCCAGTGTTGGACTATGCAGCTGACCAAAACAAGAGCTGTCTCTCTCTGCAGGCTCCCTCGACTTTATTTGCTAGATCTCCTTTTGACACATGTATGTCCCTATTTTTCAGACACCTCATTTAAGTCAAATGCAGCGACTCAATGTCATATGGCCTAAAAATATTCCTCCAGCACCATGTCACATTCACAGTGGGAGAACCAGGAGAGTCACCTCATCTCCGGTTGCCGGGGAATGTCAGAGCCTGGCCAGGGGTTCACTGCTCTCCCTAATCAGCAGGTCAGGACAGAGGATCCCAGTGACCCCTTCTTAGCGCAGGCTGCAACCCAGCATCGGCTCTGCCCTACTCCTCATCCGGAGCCTTTCTGCCAGCAGGGCTTGCTCCTGAGTCAGGACAGACACAACGGCAGTGCCCTGCTGCTGTGGCCAAGGAGCTCGGTGACCAGCCAGCTCAGAAGGAATGATCTCCTCTCCCAGCAGCACCTAGCAGTCACATCTCTGCGATGAACAAGGCCAAGGACGTGTTTCATGAGACAGCAGAAGTGAAGACTACATTACTAAAAAACCACAGTGTAACTGCATCTTTTGAAGCCAGCTCCAGAAGCAGTAAGGGCATGCTCAGATGATGGCACCCAAGGAGAAGTCAAATCCACCCCCAACCTTGGAGGTCAAGCTTGTGCAGATGAGGGGTGAGGTGAGAGCCTAACCTGAGCCATAACTGCAAAGCAGAAAGCTTCACCTACTGCCTACAGTCTAAGCCCTAAGAGGAACGCCTACAGCCTTAGGACCAAGCTGCCTCCCTCAAATCCCAGAGCCTTCAAGACATCTTCCAAGCCTAGCTTGAAGCTGGTTGACCAATCATTCCTTCACTTTGGGGCCTGTGTGTCACGGGGGGCTGAGAAACAATCCCTGACCCCCGGCTGACTGGTGCTCTGAGGTGCCCGTGTGGGGCTGGCCGGAGTGCTGGGACTTGCGAGCTTTCTTCTGGGCACTCAAGGAAGGGGATGTGTCGCCTTCTGATGCGACAATCTCCCGTTCGCCTGAGACGGCACGGAGGCTCCCCCTGCCTCCGGGCCAATGAGCACTGACACCAATATGAGGATGCTACAAATGGCGTTTATTGTACGTATGCATTCGCTTTTATACCTACAAGCATACTGCTATCTCTACGTCATATCCTTCCTCTTCCTTCCTCTTTCCGTGCCATCGCGAGATCTTCTGATCGCCGTTCCCTACATCTCCCCCTCCCCATGCTTTGACTATGCTATTTGCTTTAAATTGCCGTGTCGCGGGTTAAGCGTTCATAGTGTGGGTGTGGGTGGGACCACCCCTTTTCTAGCAGTTGTCTTACCAAGCATCTAAACACTAGTCTACATGCTAATATGCCTAGCACGAGCATCAGCAGCAGGTGCAACTCTTCTATTAGTAATTGCCTGGCCCATGGTCCTAGCCCAAGCCAATTACCACTACTGAACCCAGAAGGTCAAGCTCTTGCGGGTCCCAGGGCAATGATGCATTCAGCGTGTTCAAGCAGTTACTAATATTGCTTGTGTTTGTGCAATGCTCTCTCAGCTTTGGTAGGTCCATGGTCAAATTCAATGGGACCCCTATTAAGCATGTCTTAAAGGCTGCCCCGCACCCGCCAGCGTCAGGCAAAATTGCTTATTTCCTGTCCGGTTTGCCAGGTGAGCCATAGATTGTTACTACCCCATTTCGCTAACATTGGTTCGCCTTTCACCCCTTGGAGTCCCAGTCCCAGCATCGCTACGAGGAGAGCTACTTGGGTTGCTCCCCCTGCCATCTTCTCAGGTTTTCTGGTTACGCGTTCTTCTTGTGGTTTCACGCGCCTTTTCTCATCTGTTCTTCTTCTCCTGTCTGCTGTCTTTGCTGCTAGGAGGGATCATCGGCTTTTCAGGGTGGTCCTCCCCTGCAATAAAGCTCAGACATTCATTAATTCACCTGACTCTCTGCTTCCTGTCTTGTCCTTGCCCTGAGGTCTGGGCGCACCCACTTCACAGGGACCCATCTTACCACTTCCCCCTGCCTGACCGCTGCATACCCTCGTCCTTGGGTTACCAGTTGCCACCCCTCTTCCCATTCCCCTTTTTCCGGGATTCGGACCTTTACGTCTGGTCCCTCGTGCATTGCTCGGACCGCCCAATGCTTTTCCGCTGGCGTCTTGTTCTCCTCCCCCCTGATGAACTGATTCAGACCGAATAAGGCGCGCATAATTATTTCTGATTGTTTGTGCGCGGGGATTCTTTGTGTATATCCTTCCCCCTCCCCAAGAATCTCGATCCTTTGCTTTAAAGTGCGGTTTGCTCGCTCGACAATGGCCTGACCTGTGCTATTATAGGCAATACCGTGCACTAGCTTAATTCCCCACCGTACGGCCCATTCTCTCGTGCTTTGCGCTGTGAAACACGTGCCGTTGTCTGTTTTAATAGTTTCTGGGGCACCCAGCCAGTCCATTGCCGTGTGCCAATGCAACTGTGCCGCCCGCGCTGTGACTCGTTTATGTTGGGTCGCCACGATGATACCGCTGTGTGTGTCCACTGTGACAGCCAGCCAGGGCCGTGGTCGAAGTCGCTGGCACATTGTGAAGTCCGTTTGCCATATTTGGTTTCCTTTCAGCCCCCTGGGGTTGATGCCGGCGCCCCACAGAGGGGTTTTTTGGCAATACGGGCAAGCCGCAACCACTTCACGAGCCGTGGTGAGGGGGATGTTGCAGCTTTTTGCCAGTGCTTTTGCACCAACGTGGAGAAGGTCGTGCACCTGCCTTGCTTCTGCGACTGTCCACACACCTTTGGCCGCTTGATCGGCTTTATTGTTGCCTTCTTGGTACACTCCTTGGATTGCCTCATGACTCCGAACATGAATAACAGAGGCAGTGGCCTGCCGCTGTTGTAGGGCTTCTTCTAGCATTAGCGCAATGGGCGATCCGGCCCATCCGGGATATGACATGTTGTGTAACAATTTAAAGACGAACATGGAGTCTGTCACTACATTCAAATGCTCTTCTGGCCACATTTGCAATGCCTGCACCACAGCTCGGGCCTCTAGATGCTGTACGCTACTGTCCGGCTCGCTGATCTTCACTCGGTGCCATTGGGCCTTTTGATCTTGCCACACAACGACCGCTGCCCTGGTCACCGATGACGCGTCGGTGAACACTGTGCGCCCTGGTGCAGGTCGCTGTAGCACTCGGGCTTTCAGATGGGGCCGAAGGACGGAGAGGTGTGTATACATCTCCAGCACAGGCGATAATCTGATTGTTCCTGGGAATCCTTCTAAAGCTATTGCTATACTATCTTGTTTCTGGACCACGCTGTCCCATTGACTCCTTTTTACCGGCAGGTAAATGGACTCAGGCTCCTTCGCGAAGTGCCGAACGGTGGCGGTTCGTCCCTTCTGTATCATCTGTGCCAACGCTGTTACGATTGTGACGTATGCCGTACTTATTTGGTTCGACACTATCCACCATACGACTTCCGGACGCTCCGGCGTCCCTTGTCCTAAAACGCCTATGGCTCCTGTTCTTGTAACTGCCACGTACAGATTGATAGGTCTGGCCGGGTCGTATCTCGTTACTCCGCCCTTTGCCATGAGATCTTCTATTTTTCGGAGGGCTTCTAACGCGTTTGGTATCATCTGCCTCGGTTCCCATGGTTTGTGGCCCTTGAGCAACTCGAACAGTGGCTCCATCCACTCCTTGGGAATACCTATCAGCCCTCGCAGCCATTGGAGAGCTCCAACCAATTGCTGTACATCATGCAACGTCCGTATCTCTCTATTGAGCTTTATCGGCTGTGGGACCACAGCTCTGGGGAGGATGGTGGTTCCCAGATAGTCGACAGATTCTCCCCTTTGCGTCTTCGCTTTCTGGACGTACAATCCCGCTTCATTTAGGCAGTTAATTACTGCCTGTTCTGCCTGATCGGTTTCTTGCTGGGTCTCTGCAGCTATTAGGAGGTCGTCCATGTAATGGATGATAAGCGCGCGCGGGAGCTGCGCCCTTACCAGCTGCAATACCTTAGCTACTGCCGCCTGACAAATCGTAGGTGAATTTTTCATGCCCTGCGGGAGGACTGTCCATTGATATCATGCTGCTGGCTCCTGCAGATTCTCTGAGGGCAGTGTGAAGGCAAATCGAGCTTTGTCCTGAGGGGCTAATGGTATAGAGAAAAAGCAATCTTGGATATCCATCACCACCACTGGCCAATTCTTTGGTATTGCTGATGGTAGTGGCAACCCCGGCTGGAGGGCACCCATCGCTTCCATCTGCTGATTTACCGCTCGTAGGTCGTGCAGTAATCGAAATTTAGACTTGTCCTTTTTGTGTATCACAAATATAGGAGTGTTCCAGGGACTGTGGCTTTCCTCCAGGTGTCCCTGCTCTAGTTCTCTACTTACTATTTGTCGGGCAGCCGCCAATTTGTCCCCTGTCAATGGCCACTGCTCTACCCACACAGGCTCATTGGAGCACCATGTCAGCGGGACAGCGAAATGAGCCCCGAGGAGGTAGGCAGTGGCCCTTACCCTAAATTTGTCAGGTGAAAGCCGCTTTGCGATAAGGCATCTCGCCCTAACAATGGTTCCCCTATGGCAGTTATGTACGGCCGCACACGGATGATCTGAGCAGGCCTATCCGGGTCCTCCAATCCCACGGTACTAGGCCTCCCGCGTGCGCCGCGTCCAGCAACGTCTGTGTCACCAGGTGTCGCAGGCCCTGTTCTTGCACTGCTTTCAATAGCTGTTGTACCGTCTTTGGGTCAAGGGGCACCCATTCCACTGCCCCCCCCCCCCCCAGGGCAACTTGTACTGGGAAGGCCCCTATTGGCGCACGAAACTTGAGGCCACTCAGGGCACATTCCGTCGCTATCAGTTTCCAGTCCGTTAGGGGAATTTCTTTTCCCCCTCCCGCTTGGGCGGAACCTGCTGTCTCTGATGGCCCTCTTTGTTTAGCTGCTGCCTCTGATAGCCCTCTTTGTTTAGCTGTTGCCTCTAATAGCCCTCTTTGTTTAGCTATTTCTTCTTCCAGAGCTGTAAGCAGCATAAACATCTGCTCCATATCTCTTGTGACTTTCCTCCCCTTTTTTCCTCCCGCCTCTGACTGCGGCGGGGAACTCCGCCCTAGTTGCTGCATCTTCGTCCTTATTCCTTCTAAGGAGTCAGAGTCTGTGCCTGAGTCTTCAGTCCCCTCCTTCCGCAATGCTGGTCGACGCCCACTCCTCTCGCGGCCAGCGCCATCTTTCCCCGGGTGCGGCACCCTCGGTCTTTCCCCCGCTTCTGGTCTTTCCCCTGCTTCTTCTCTTCTTTCGTCCTCCCACTGCACCCGAATCATGGTCCCCGGTAGCCAGTCTCAGGGATCATCCACTATAATCGGTCTTTCCTTTTCTTCTGCCTCCTCCACTTTCACCTTGCTTTCTTTTCCTCTACCCGCCACTGGCTTTTTCATATCTCGGTCTCCACAAAGGTCTCCTGGTTCTCCCCCTTCCATCGCCCTCATCTCTTTCCACGGATACCGCGGCGGTGACGGAGAAGAGGGCGTTATTGGGTAAGCCTCTGGAGTTTCTGCCTCCCCCTCTCCCCGCTCTGGTTCTTGATTAACCGCCTCCTCCTTTATGTCTGTTTCCACACTCTCCGTTCTCACTTCATCCCCTACTATCATCTCTCCCTCTATCACCTCCGTTCGCTCCTCTGCGTTCGCTGCTGTCTGTGTCGCCATTTCCGCGGACATGTGCAGCGCCGCGCGGGCAGCCTGCCAGGTCTCATGCTCCTCCCTAGTCCTTTGTAAAATGGTCATTATGTCTCCCCATGTCTTAAGCTCTGTGGCCTTCTTAGTGGCCATAGCTCTCTGAGCAAGTGCTCGAGTGCACTTCTCCCAGTTAGAAGGGGAAAAAATGTCCCCTGGTCTAACTATCGCTCCATCTTTCAGGAGCCGCCCGACGCAGTTCGCAACTGCATCCGCTCTCATAGAGAGCCCCCATTCCCGGGCACCCACGCGTACAACCTTAAGTACCGCGTCCATGATCCGGATCCTCTCGACCGCCTGCGGTCCGCCGTCTCAGCTATCACGTCGGGGTCACCACTTGTCGCCTTCTGATGCGACAATCTCCCGTCCGCCTGAGACGGCACGAAGGCTCCCCCTGCCTCCGGGCCAATGAGCACTGACACCAATATGAGGATGCTACAAATGGCGTTTATTGTACGTATGCATTCACTTATATACCTACAAGCATACTGCTATCTCTACGTCATATCCTTCCTCTTTCCGTGCCATCGCGAGATCTTCCGATCGCCGTTCCCTACACTGCGCTAAACCACGGGGAGTGCTTTTTCCTCTCTGGTCTCAGTAGCGTTCACCTCTGCAACAACAGAAATGAGGATCTCTACAACTTCAGAGAAAGCTCCCCACGTGTGGTGGGAGCATCGAAAAAAACCTTGCCAAAATGACTATAAAATCAACCTTAAGCATTGCTGCAGCAGCCCACAGTCTCAGGAACTCTGTGTGAAGATATTACAAAGCTCTTCCCCGTTAAAGGGGACCTTCATCTGACATAAAATGAACATCAGAGCTCTATTGCCATGTGCTCATTGCCGTGGAGCAGGACTGACTCCTTTGGAGCCCATGGGCAGAGGTCCCTGCTCCTCACAGCAAACTCAACCAGCACAAAACGGAGCTAAAGCAAGGGGGCTGAGTGAAGGTCCTCCCAAAAATGGGAAAGGAAATGCACATGTTTATTGGGGGGTGAGGGGGTGCAAAGTGGGGAGCCTATGAGAAATGGCATGGACTTGGCTCAGAGGAGTCTTTCCTAACTCTTCGTTGTCTTCTCCTCCTTGGACAGTCCCCACTGCCCAGAGGGAGGAAATGTCCAACAGCAGCTTCCTCACCGAGTTCCTCCTCCTGGCATTTGCGGACAAACGGGAGCTGCAGCTCTTGCACTTCTCCCTCTTCCTGGGCATCTACCTGGCTGCCGTCCTGGGCAACATCCTCATCATCTCTGCCATAGCCAGTGACCACCGCCTCCACACCCCCAGGTACTTCTTCCTGCTCAATCTCTCCATCCTGGACTTTGGCTCCATCTCCACCACTGTCCCCAGATCCATGGCCAATTCCCTGTGGAACACAAGGGCCATTTCCTACTCAGGATGTGCTGCCCAGGTCTTTCTGTTTCTTTTCTTCATTTCATCAGAATATTATCTCCTCACTGTCATGGCCTATGACCGCTATATTGCCATCTGCAGACCCCTGCACTACGGGACACTCATGGGCAGCAGAGCTTGTGTCCAAATGGCAGGAGCTGCCTGGGCCAGTGGTTTTCTCAATGCAGTGCTGCACACTGTGAACACATTTTCAATTCCACTCTGCCAAGGCAATGCTGTGGAGCAGTTTTTCTGTGAAATTCCCCAGCTCCTCAGGCTCTCCTGCTCTGACTCCTACTTCAGGAAAGCTGGGGTTACTGCAGTTAGTTTTTGTGTAGCTTGTGAGTGCTTTGCGTTCATTGTGCTGTCCTACGTGCAGATCTTCAGGGTCGTGCTGAGGATCCCCTCCGAGCAGGCCCGGCACAAAGCCTTTTCCATGTGCCTCCCGCACCTGGCCGTGGTCTCCCTGTTCGTCATCACTGCAATGTTTGCCTACCTGAAGCCCCCCTCCATGTCCTCCCCAGCTCTGGAGCTGGTGGTGGCTGTTCTGTGCTCAGTGGTGCCTCCAACACTGAACCCGCTCATCTACAGCATGAGGAACAAAGAGATCAAAGAGGCACTGAGGAAATTGATTCAATGTGTAATATTTTACCACTCATAGGCTGCCCTTCTCTCTTCATGAACGATTCCCAGTTTCTCTCAGGCTGGCTTATGCTTTCATTGCTTGTTTATTATATCTGTGAAAATCATTTCTGTACACAGATATTTGTATTTATCACACTTCTCCAGAGGCATGAACCTGGTCTGCCTGACCAGAGGCCTTCTGTGCCTGGGTCGGAGCTGGCTGCTGTGACAGCATCTCTGTACTAAAAAGGGATCTTCCCAGTGCAGTGCCTGAAGGCTGGGCTCGTCTTACACTAGGAAGGGAGGTTGGAGAGCAGCAGGAGTTGCTGGAGGAGCCCCAGCACCAGGACACTTGTGCTGGCCTGGGGAGTGGGTCTGGTTAGGAGGCAGCTGAGGTGGGGGGTTGTCATCCTAGAGACAAGAGCAGGGGGGCAAGAGAGTGACTGGCTTCCATTTCCTAGTGCCATTGGAGGTCTTAGGGCTGGTGGGGAGGCTGACACCCACTCTCTGCCACCCCAGGAGCTGCTGTGCCCATTCGAGGGGCTCAGGCTTGGTGTCAAGTATGCAGATACCTGCAGCACCCTGTGGTGGACACTGCTGTGGGGTGATTCCCAGACTGTCCTGCTCTGCTGGGATGGGCTGGGAGAGGCAATGGGAGGTGGGGAGAGCTGGGGAGGCGCCTGAAGTGGGCTGGAAAGTGCCTGGGGGTGGGAAATACCAGTCTTCAGATAACTTGTGTGAAGAGGCAGGGTGGGCGAACACACCAGTGTGCTTGGGTTGCAGAGCCAGACTTCATGGCGAAGGAGCTGAGATATAAAAAGTGCACAAGAGTGTGGTCTGTGCCCTCTGCCTGCTTCCTCTGCAGACCTTGTGGGGCACAACCAGAAGAGACTTTCAGATGTGGCTGAAGAATGGCTAGTGATCCTCCCTCTGACGCCAGTCTCCCACTGACATCTTCCCCCCAAAGGCGGGCTTCCATAGGGCATCTGAGCCCCTGCGTCAGAGCTCAGTCCTAAGGAGAAGTGTCTAAGGAGCCATGTCATAACTTGATGCTGCTTGGATACACCCAGTGCAATGCACTATTGCCTTCTGCCATCCTCCATGCAGATGCATGCCACACCAGGGCATCATTTCCTCGGTGCACAAGAAGTCTAGGTTGGGCTCCATGACTCTGTACTTGCTGTCCTGAGAAAATGATTCAGAAAAGGGCCATGGTCGGGATGGCTTTGCCACACTGTGATGGGGGCTGTGCTGTGCTGGAGTGTTTGGCAGTGCCCAAGGGCATGGGAGGGATTTGCTGGAAGTAGTTTGGGAAGTGGGTGTCGTGATCACCCAAGAAAACCCAGTTTGTGCAGCTGTGCACATTGTTCCAAGGAGTGCAGAGGAGGGAAGACGTTTATGGTGGGTGGAGGGGTAGGGCTTGAGGTTTCAAAGTGCTGCTGAGTGCTTTAGCAGATGATAAAAGAGACCTCATAATCAACAAAACAGGGCAGGAGGGGGCCCACCCCAAGTGTGTGCACACAAGGACACAAGGACAACAAGGCAGGGCAGGAGCAATCCGGGAGGTTTCTGGAGTGCAGTGATGATAACACTGTGACACAGGTGATCACGGAGTCAACGAGGGCAGGCACTTTGCTGGACCTGATACTCACTGACAAGGAAGAACTGGTTGGGGTTTTCAAGACTGGGGGCAGCCTTGGCTGCAGTGACCATGAGATGGTGGAGTTCAGGATCCTGAGAGGAGGGAGGAGGGCAAAAAGCAGGATCACAACCCTGGGCTTCAGGAGAGCAGACTTCAGCCTCTTCAGGGCCCTGCTTGGAAGAATCCCGTGAGATACAGTCCTGGAGAGAAGGGGGGAGGTCCAAGAGAGCTGGCTGATTTTCAAGGATCACCTCCTCCAAGCTCAAGAATGGTCCATCCTGATAATCAAGAAACAAAGCAAAGGTGTCAGGAGGCCTGCATGGATGAACGTGGAACTCCTGACTGAACTCAAGCATGAAAAGGAAGCATACAAGAGGCAGAAACAGGGACAGTTGACCAGGCAGGAATATAGAATTGTTGTCCAAGCATGCAGGAAGCCAAAACCCACCTGGAGCTGACTCTGGTGGGGGACATGAAAGGCAACAAGAAGGGCTTTTGCAGGTATATCATCAGCAAAAAGAAGACTAGGGAATATGTGGTTGCAGCACAGAATAGGGCAGGGGACATGGTAACAAAGGACATGGAAAAGGCAAAGGTTTATAGTGCCTGCTTTGTCTCAGTCTTTCCTGATGAGACATGGCTTCAGGAATCTCAGGCCCCTGAGACCCATGGGAATATGAGAGGTGAAGATTTACCCTTGGTGGAGGAGGCTCAGATTAGGGAAGATTTGAACAAACTGCACATACACAACATCCACTGCTCTCCCCTCCTCCACCCAGCCAGTCTTTCCATCACAGAGGGCTATCAGGTTGGTTAAGCATAATTTCCCCCTGGTGAGTGCAGGCTGACTACTCCTGATCACCTTCTTATCCTTCATATACTTGGAAATGGCTCCCAGGATGAGCTGCTCCATCACCTTCCCAGGGATTGAGGTGACGCTGACTGGCCTGCAGTTCCCTGGGTCCTCTCTCTTGCCCTTTTTGAACACTGGAGTGACATCTGCTTTCTTCCCGTCCTCAAGCACCTCTCCTGGTTGCCATGATCTGTCAGAGATAATTGAGAGTGGCCTAGCAGTGATGTCTGCCAGCTTCCTCAGGACTTGTGGATGCATCCCATCAGGGCCCATGGACTTGTGTAAGTCGTTTGCTGAAGTGATCCCTAACCCCATTCTCCTCCACCAAGAGAAAGTCTTCCTTTCTCCAGATTCCCCCCCTGGACTCTAGGTCCTGGGATTCCTGGGGACCAGTCTTACCAGTGAAGACTGCTAGGCACGGAGGGCTAGATTCATGGCTCACTGTGGTGGCAGTGGACATGGTGAATGGGCTCCCACTCACCTGCCCGGGGCTGTCATACATGAGACAGGGCCAGTGGCAGACACCATCCTTCTGGCAGGGAATCTGGAGGCAGCTCGGAGAGCACATGGGATCTCCAGGGACACCACGTGCTGGGGGCGTGCAGTGGATGGAGCCTCTCGAAAGGAGAGAACATTTGAAGCGTAGCTGGAAAAGGTAAAGACCTGTCCCCTTGCAGTGGTAAATTCCAGCTCTGATTGTTCATTCCAGGCCTGATGTCGGCATCTGTATCGAGGGGGAAGAGCCAGCCCTGAGCAGCCTCTCTCCTGGCCCAGACCCCCAAAGACCCTTGGAGGACAGCGGTGTGCTGACCCCTGTGTGGGGCACAGCCAGGGCTAGGCAGGGACTGGGCACTGGTGGGAGGCTGCCAAAGCAGGAGGGCTGCGGGGGGATGGGGCACATCATTGGGACTGTGCCAGGGGGATGTTTCCCCACCCCTGAAGGTACCCTGCCCTGTGAAGTGCCTGCAGGGCAGGTCTGTGGGACCACGAGCAGGGCAGCAGGGCTGGGTGCAGGCTGGAGCCAGGACACTCCTCACTGCTCCATTGCCAAGAGGCAGCTGTGCTGCACAGAGCAGGAACCAGCTCTGCAGGCCCTGCAGGCCCTGGGAAGCTCATTCGGGTGAGCAGCGTTAAGGCAAGGGCTGGGAGCCAGCTGGCAGCTTGGGAGCCCATTGGGGAAGGCCTCCTGGCACTGGTATCACAGCCCAGCCCCACTCTGGCAGCCGGCAGAGCATGCCCTGGGGCTGTGCCACATCATGATGGCCCCTGGCACTGTAGGCCCAGCTCATCCCCTCTGTGGGAGACCTCCAACAGAGCCATTTCCCATCCCTGTCCCAGGCCTGGCCTCCTCGGGTTCTCTCCTGTCACTCACCCATGCCCTGGGGACAGCTGAGACCATTTCCCTCTTGGGAACCGGCTCCACAGGCAGTATCCAGGGCAGAGCCCTCTCTGCCAGGTCCCAGACCCCAGAGCAGCACCTCCATTGCACTCAGGTATCTCCCGCCTCTCCCTCCCACGCTGCTGAGGCCCCCAAGCTGCCCCTGGACCCAAGCAAGACAGGGCTCGCTAGTGATCCTAACTGGAAGACTATTGTACATCGAGGAGTTGGTGATCCACATAACGGGTAACCTGAGCAGGCACAGGCATGTGCCGTGCTGTGCTGCACCTTGCTGCACGTACAGCTTGGCCTTCAAGCCTGTGCTGTGCTGCACGTGTCCCTTGGCTGCAGGACAAACTCTCCAGGCGTATTATAACACCAACACCTGCCTGTAGACAGCTCCCATTTGCTATTGGCAATTCCACCACCTGTGTGCCCTTGTCTTTATCTCAAGAGAAGGAGCAAGTTCTCATGCAAACCTCCTTTTGACACTATAAATGATGAATAGGATTGTTTTCTTCTGAGGAAATCCTGTAAGAGCCCTAAAGAGCAAGGTGCTGGTGAACCTCTCCATGGATGGGATCTGCACCGTGTGCTGTGCCATGCCATGCCCTGATTGGAGGTCTGTCCAGTGCTGCACAGCTTGGGGTTCTCAGCATCTAAGGGGATGTAATACTGTCTTTCCTCTTTTTCCTTCTTGTGTCAGCTCCAATAAATGGTATTTTAAGCAATACCTTACAGAGTCTGAGTGCCTTTCTTGCTGGGATCATAAGAAACACTACCCTGGTGCCTTGCACTGGTATGGAACAGGCTCTCCCTCCTGATCATTGCAACAGCTGCCAGGAGCCCAAGAGGCACCCTGGGATGGGAGGTGCAGGGTGAGCAGCGCCAGCCCCAGTGCTCCCCCAGCAGCCCCTCTGAAGCCAGAGCAGCCCCCAACAGTTGTGGTAGGGACTCGCTGTTGGTCACGGGGAGTTTAGGATGTGCCTAGAGCTGAAACCACAGGCATCGCTCTTTAGAGTGCCCATAGATGAAATGCAGAGTCCAGCTGTGCAAGAGCGGCAGCTCACCAGAGCATTCCCTTCTACTTCATAGTCTTTCAGGACTGCTTTCCAGTGAGTGATTCCCTACCTGGGGTTTGTGGGAGGAGCTGCTGGAGACCTCCTCACTTCCCCTCAGTCCTGCTCTGCTCTGTTGTCAGCCCACGGGCACTGCCACAGTCCCTCTGGGCTGGGTAAAGGTGAGTCTCCATGTGCCCTCCTCTGACCCCAGGTAGGAATAAGCAGTGCCTGTCTCTGCTTAGTCCAAAGCAGGTGCTCAGAGCAGGCCGGGGGAACAGGAGGAGAAGGTGCAATAGGCACAAGGGCACAAGCAGCAGCAAGGGACATTTCAGCTGGGTGTTAGGGAAAAAACTGTCAGCATCAGAGTGGAGCAGTAGTGGTACAGGGGCCCAGAGATTCTCAGAACTTGTCTGGACAAAGTACTGACCAACACAATCTAACTGGGAAGTTAGCCATGCTCAGAGCAGAGGGTGTGGATATAGACCTCCAGATATCCCTCCTGACCCAGATCCTCTAGGATGGGGAAGAGGTCCCAGGGCATGGTAGCACATTCCCATGGGGATGAGACCTTTCTAGAAGTTTGCCACTGGTAGATGAGGAGCTCTCTGTCACTCTCTCGTCTCTGAGAGGTGGGACTCAACCACATGCTGGTCCCTGTGACAACCCTCAGGGAGTGCCTTTCCTGAGGAGTGAAGGTGCCCTGAAGACCATCCTCAGCTCTGAGCAGCTGGGAGTGGTGAAGCCACAATGCTCAGTCTGCAACAGCAGCAAAGGGGCAGAGCAGCAAGAATGGGTACAGGGAGGGGAAACGGGAGAGATGTGGCTCTCAATCAAGAGGCAAGTACAGCAGCCAGTGGAAAAGCTCTTCCATTTCCCACCTGCATCATTTGGCTGTGCATTTGAGCCTTCCCCAGACACAGTCCCAAGAGCCACTAGCCAGCCCTGACCTTCTGGACCCTGGCATTCACAGTTCCCCATTACTACTGTGCTGCCACCATGGATGGTCTTGGGTGCAGACTTCTCCCAGATGTGGCTGCAGAATTTCACCAGCTGCTCCTGGAATTCAGGCTCGA
Source organism: Dromaius novaehollandiae (assembly GCF_036370855.1). NCBI lineage: Eukaryota > Metazoa > Chordata > Aves > Casuariiformes > Dromaiidae > Dromaius > Dromaius novaehollandiae. Next base: position 1,007,533 of record NW_026991505.1, read on the forward strand.
TCTCCCTGTTATGAAGCTCTTGCAAGGGTGGCAGGTCCCTCTTGCTGGCCAGCTAGTCAAAACCAAAGCACTTCCAGTCTGGGGAGATCTGGTGGAGGCATTCCCGGGAATGGTTATAGAGCTGGGTTTCCTGGCTGCTACCTGCGGAGGTAGGCCAGGGAGCAAGCTCACAGGGCTTGGGCTTTTGTTGCCTTATGCTGAAATGCAGCTGTCCAGAGCTGGACACATCCTGCCCTTCCTGAAGCACAGCACTGGGAACAGCACCATTCCCCTACCAGGCTTTAACTTCAGCACATTCTCCAGGTACGCGTCCTCAGAGATTTCCTCCCCATCCACCTTCAGGTGCAATGTGAAGTCCCGCACGGCCCAGACAAAGGTCAGGAAGAACTAGGAAACTTTATCTGAATCCTCCAGTTCATCTCCACTCTCCCGAGGTGTTGCTTTCACCTTTACATCCTCCGTCAGCTTTGTCACATAGCTGGGGAGCTGGCTAAGGAAACAGAGATGCTGGATCCTCATGCAGGAAGGGGCTAACCCTAACTCTAACCCCACCCTCCCCACCCATCAGCATTTGATGGGGAAAAGGGGAGATTCTGCATGGACAGAGAGCAGCCTGGAGTCACCAGCAGGAGTAGGGCTCAAACCCTCAGCCCTGAGATCCAGAGCACAGGATCCCTGAGGAACCAGAGCCTGGTCACTGGGCATCACCAGCAGGCTCTGATCTCCCCATAAAAAACAGCTGTTTGAGGAGCTGAGATGTGTGGACCCCTTAGCTACTGCTGAGGGAGATGGGGCATCCATGGTGCTGCTGCCCCACTGAGGACACTGCAGCTGGCCCATGTCTTGCTGGTTGATGGTGCCCTTGCTGTTATAGACCAGAGTGCAGGACAGCAGTACGGCTAGCACAAAGATCCATGCGTCATTCTTGGTGTTTCCCTGGAACAAACAGCCTTGGCTCATACCAAGAAACTCTGTGCAAGGCCCCCTAAGAGTTAGCAAAGCCCCAAATCCCCAGGCCCTGAATGCCTAACCATGGGCCATGGCAGGGTCAGCTTTTTGGAGAGACCCCCACACATGACATCACCATGTCTTCCTATAGCTGCCTTGTCTTCAGCTCTTAACTCTCCGAGTCCCACAGGCTTCTGATTATTAAAGGACTCCCTGAGCTCCCCATTCCTGGTCTGCTGAAGTTTACCAGCAAGTGCTGAGGAATTTGGCAGCTTGTCAACCTCACGAGCCTTCTCCTAGCTCCTCTGGCTGTCAGCACCACAGAGACAGCTCCAGTTCAAAAGCCTGGAGCTCCCTGCCAGCCACCGGATCTCAAAAGGCCCACCAGCCTGATGGCTGCTGAGTAATCAAAGATCCAGAAAGAGAGGGAGAGTGGCTGTGAAGAGGCGGTGTCCCACAAACCGTCATGGGCCCAGCCACAGACTGGCTCCAGTCCCCTGCAGACAGCCAGCATCCCAGGCAGAATGAGGGCTCTGACAGGCAAAGGCAGAGGTGAAGGATGCCAGACAAGACTTCCTCAGCCAGAAGACTTTATCCAGTCAGCTCTGCACTGGCCTCCTTCCCCACAGCCTCTGTCTCTTCCTGGCACACCAGTGCAGGCAATGAGAACACCTTGAGTCCTGCCACATGCCTGGGCCCTTGAGAGCTTCCACAAAGTTCTCTGTAGGCACAAAAGGAAGCCTCTGCTTCTCCCACACCTTCTCCGCATCACCCCGCCCTTCAGTGTCCAGGAGCACCAGCGTGTGTCCAGGCTGACAGGGCTGAGGCACACACCACAGCCAGATACCTTTGGTATGGGCCTGCATGGGGAAGGCCAGGGAGAAACCTGTGGAGGGGATGCAAGGGGCTCAGCAGTGTCAGCTACAGAGCAGGAAAACGGTGGCATCTTTGCTGCCCAGGGCCGGGACCTGTGTGGCTCCCCACCTCTCTCATCCATCCTCTCACAACCCAGCCTGTTCATGAGGTGGGACTTGCCAGCGCAGTACAGCCCTGTGATGGCCACCACCACCACCACGGGCTGTGCAAACTATGACAGCACCTGCAGGGTCTTCTGCTGCCCCACCAGCCCCTGCCTCTGTGTGCTCTCAATCAGGCACCTGGGCACTTCTATGGAGGTTTCAGATGCCATTGCTCATGGCAAACACAGCTTGCAGAGGGGACAGTGAAACAGGTATTTGAGGCCTTCAGAAAATCACCATAGTTTGTTATCTCCATCTTTAGAAGTGAAAAGAAAAGAAAAAGCATTTTAAGATCTTCATGGACTATAAAGAGCGCAAAAGATGTTAAGTCAGAGGCAGAGTCCAGCTGTGCAGTTGTAGCAGGTCAAACGAAGCCATGATACCTATTCCATGTATTATCCTTGGGAATTACAAAACCATGTGTCAAACTCCTTGGCAAATTCCCCATTAAAACTGTTAGTCTTCCTGAGAATGATGTGCTATAACCTTGCATATTTCCAGAAATGGCTTTTGATTCTACAGCTTCCTCCTGCTTATGAGAGCTGGCTGTACAAATAATCAGTAATCAGTTCAACTCCCCACAACATCATTAGTTTTCTGTGTGCCTGAAACGCTATGCCTTGATGTTTTCTGCACTGAAGTCCCATAAGGTTCAGAGGCTTGATCCCAAGAGGAGTTATCAGAGAGATGGAAATTTTCCTTTGTTGGAAAGAAATGTGATTGTTTCCATGACAGGGAGGACTATATAAAGGTTTCCTGACACCACCGAACAGTCCGAATTAGTCCTCTTTGAAATTGGTGTACTATATGTGATCTACTCTAATACTTCTATAATACTTCAGCTTTTGAAAGATACCGTATATTCAGCTAGGATTTGGAATGAAGAAAACTTATTAGAAAAACTTCTTTGAATAAAAGAAAGGAAAACAGGATTTCAGAATGATCTTCACTTAAAAACTAGGTAACCAACTTCTGTTGCCTCCCTCCCTCCTTCTCTCCCTTCCTACCTCACTCCCTTCCTTCCTCCCTCCCATTTTCTTTTCTCGCTGTCCTCAAACACACCATTCCTTTCAGTGAGCTGGTACACAGGTGGCAGCTCTGGCATCAGTACTGGCCATCTAGGTTACAACAGTTTCTAGTATTGGTTGCAAGAGCTGGGGTGGAAAATCAAGGGATTCTTTTGTGTCCCTTTCCGGACTCAGTGTCTGATCTCTTCCATTCATGAGGCAGCATCAGCTGCTGCTGCACCTTATGGAAGAGGACTCTGGGGAACAGAAATAGCAGCTCAGGACAGAAGGATAGCAAGCTACTGCTGAGTTCTTCTCTCTTTCCCTGCAGGGATGGATAACCAGACAGAGGTGAGCAAGTTCATCCTGCTTGGCCTGTCCAGCCTTCAAGGGCTTCAGCAGTTCCTGTTCATGCTCTTCTCCCTGCTCTACCTGTCCAGCCTGCTGGGGAATGTGGCAATTGTGACTGTGGTGATATGTGAACCTCGGCTACGCATCCCCATGTACTATTTCCTCTGCAACCTCTCCTGCCTGGATATTTTCTACTCCACCGTTACCATCCCCAAGATGCTGGCTGGGTTCCTCTGGGGGCACCAGGGTATTTCTTACACTGGCTGCCTAAGCCAGCTCCACTTCTTCCACTTCCTGGGCAGCAGCGAAGCTTTGCTGCTGGCTGTCATGGCCTATGACCGCTTTGTGGCCATCTGCCACCCGCTGCGCTACAGCCTGATCATGAGCCCACGGGCCTGCCTGCTGCTGGCTGCAGCCGCTTGGGTTACAGTCATGACCTCCCGGCTCCATTTCTGTGGCCCCAGCCACATCCACCACTTCTTCTGTGACATCAAGCCCCTGGTGAGACTAGCCTGCAATAGCAACCAGCTCAACCTGCACCTGCTCAGCATCATCACAGGGAGTATTGCAATAGGCCCCTTTGTCTTCACACTCTTTTCTTACCTGTACTTCTTTTCCTTCCTCTGACTGAAAGTCCAGTCGAGGGAGGGGAGGAGGAAATCCTTCTCCACTTGCATCTCCCATCTCACAGTAGTGGCCTTATTCTATGTCCCTGTTATTTTTAACTATGTGCCACCTTCCTCAGGGAGTTCACCCAGGCGGGACATGATAGCCACCCTTATGTATAATGTTGTCACCTCCGTCCTCAATCCTTTGATCTACAGCCTGAGGAATGCGGAGGTGAAACGTGCCCTAAAGAGAAGACTTTTCTCTAGACAGTTACTAGTGCAGAAAATGTTCTGCCTTGCAGCTTGTGTGGGGTAGTAGGCAATGGACAATGCAATCAGAGGAGCTTTTGGCTCAAGAATGTCTTGTGCAGAAATCTGCTTTTCACTGCCAACAGCCTGGGTCCCTTCAGAAAAATCCTACTTACTGCATATGGCCCTATGTCTCCTCTCTTGGGTAATATCAGTGCATAAAGATGAATATATATTGGTGGAACAGCCACTCCCATTCCTCCAACTGGAGAAGAGAAGCGGCTCCAGAGAGTGATACTTCAATAAAAACACCTTTTTTAGAGTGATTTACCCTCAAACGTCACTTGATCTTCTTTCTTTCTTTCTTTCTTTCGGCAGCTGAATCTCACCCCCAGTCAGAGCTGTCAAGAGAAGTCAGGACATGATTCATCTTAGCCTAAAGCCAACAGACAAGGAGGGATTCAGTTGGTTTTGTGGCGTTCAGTTGGCCATGTGCAGACATGTATGTCATGCCACTTGAAATACTCTGTGTACCTCAGCTGGTGTCTCTCTGCTGCTCCAGAAAGGCATAGGTCCTGCGCCAGATCTACCAGCCCTGTATGGCTGTCAGCTATCTTAGGGCATCTGAGATGGTGCTAGACACCTATGTTGGGCAACTGAATCCCACCCCCATTGCCTCGATTCACAGTGGTTAAAACTGCTGTTCACGCACTTGTCTCACAGGGAAGAAGGTACATTTGGAACCCCAAATGTAGGTGTCCTAATCTCAGATTGAATCTCACCCTTAATCTCAAAATGAGTGGGAATGGTGGATTCCATTTGAAGAAAGCTTCCAGAACTGATCCTTAGGGCTTAAAGGTAAGGTGAGCTTGGGTGATGGGGACTAAGAGTAATAGCTGGAGAGATCTTTTGATTCTTACCTGTCCTACAGGTTTTTTTCCACATATTCATAAACTTCACCAACATGCCAGGTATGGTTCACACAATACCTACTTGCTCAACACATTCCATGTTGAGACTCCTACCATAAGCCTTAAAAAGGCTGCCTCTAGTATTGTTGTTATTATCATTTTTAACAGTGTTATAGAATGATGATGATGATGATAGTAAATATTTCTATTAGGGCCTCAAGTAATCCCTCAATGCAAAATTTTCATGCCATGTGCTTGAAGGTGTCAAAAGAGATTCTTCCTTTCCTAAACAATGCTCCAGACCAGATACTGTCAGAGACAGTGTCCCAAGGGTCCTGACTGCCTGTTCCCATAGGACCACTCTTTGAGTCTGAGATCTTGTAAGTGTTTTTAGGTCTTTAAGAGTTAATACCTGTTTCTAACTGGCCAAAGACAATGTGAGTGCTCCCTTGCAACCCACCATTCTGCATGCATGCTGTATCCTTCAGCAGAGGCAATGACTTGAGCCAGATCACCTGTGCAATCCCCTTACTGTCTTGCTCCAGTTCATCCTTCTGTGAAAACAGGCTTCTTGGGTTTGTTTTTAGACATGGACTCTTTTATATGCATAATAATGCTGTATGTTAAGATCTCCACTGTGGTTCTAAGACGACCTTCTATAGGAGGGTGGTGTGATTTATATTTTTGTGCCTTGCTGCTGCCTCCTTCCTTGTTTACACTACTATATATACCTATACCTATACCTATATATACCTCTACCTATACCTAGCCACTAACTTCATAGTAGCTCTTTGTTTGTTTGTTTGGTTTTTACTGTGCGGTGTCTGCATTGATTAATGCAGTCATCTACAACAGGAGCAAAATGAGATCCCATGTTTTCTTAGGAAGCCGGTTGTGAGGGGTGGGGCAAGGTCAACAAGAAGCAGCTTCCAGTTCTCTCCCAGTTGCTACTCTTTTCTTATTGTTCAACCTTAGCCAGTGCCTGTTTTTCCTAAGAATGCATTTTATGGAGAAGCAGATTACACTGTGCCCAGAGCTGCACAGTAACTCCTCTGCATATCGTTTCTGTGGCTTGTTAACACTTGCAGAACGTATGGGCCAAACACTGGACTAAACTGTGAGTTTATGTGTTGGAAGGCTAGTCACCATCAATACAAAGAACAGATGATCAGTGATGGCAGAGGAATGCCAGGAGCCTAATCACTGCAAAGGAGCACCCAGACTTGGACATTCCTGGGGCAGCGATTATGTCCCTGGGGCCTTGGAGGGGGTGTACGCTCCCAGATGAGGCCACCCGAGTGACTGTCCTTGACAACCTTGTGGACTGGAGGGGTTATTGCCTAAAGGGGACTGGGGAGAAAGAAGCATGAGAGAAAAGAGTTTAAAATGGACTGGCCGAGTGTGAACAGGGCAGCACGTTTGTCTAGCCATGTGCAGCACCTGATCAACCCTATCTAGCCAAGTGAGTGCGAAAAACCACCAGAGTAGTGTCCCACTTCTTCTCCTCTCACGTCCTTTCAGAGAGGTCCATTCAGACCTCTTATGTCTCTTCTCAGTGCCAGACCAGAGTCAATCTCAATAGGGTCTTCTTTCCCCACTGATTGCACCAAGCCCATTCCCTTGGCTGTGGTTTCACTGGATGGTAGATAGGGACAGGGAGACTCTTGTTGATCCATTCATGAGCACCACTAGTTAGATGATGTGGCAGGTGGCTATTTATTAAACACCTAGATAGGCACCTTATGTAAACACCTAGCTAGGTCCCTTTTCCAGGTTAAAGTGATCCAGCCAACCTAGAGTTAGCTGGTGGTGATGACATGATCGTGAGAAAGATTGCCCAGTCAAGTATTTGTCCATTTATTTGGGTAAGCTGGCCCTCTGACAATTTATCCTCTGAAAACACGAACAATGTCCAGGACTGAAGTTTCTCCTGCAACTCTGGTCTTGATAGTCCAACCCAAGGGTTGTTCCAAAGACTCCGATATTTCTCAGAGTTGCCAGGTTGTATCGTATTGAGATTTGAACCACACAATGTCCACAGATGACAACTGTTGATCATATGCATATCCTTAGCAGTTTTTATAAAGAAGCCATGACACTTCTCACCTTTCCTGGGAACCACCCCCTTGCTCCCCTCCAGGCACATCCCTGCTCCCCAGAAAGCCCTTCCCCAGATGAGGGTGTCCACGCTGGCCTGGCCGGCTGCTCCAGGTCCCCCTCCCCTGTGCTCCCTGCAGGGCTCCGTGCAGGCACTGCTGCTCAGCAGAGAGCCAGTGGTGGTGCCACAGGGCCGTGAGGCGACTCCACTGTGCCCATTCTCGTGAGAGCAGGAAGCAGACCCAAGAGGATGGTTCTCATGCCACTGGCAGTCCCCGCCTCCCATTTTATGTGGCTGTGGAGGGTGCTCGGAGGGCCCAGGCAGCATTTCCGAGGGCACAAGATATGTTATGAGGCTGCACTGGAGCCAGCCTATGGCATGCCAAAGAGAGTACAAGGATGGCTCTCCAGTCTCTCTTCCCTGAGCCTGCTGGGTCTCCACGGCCTCTCCTGGGATTGCGGAGCCCTCCTTTACCTATGCATTTCCTGATTTTGCTCTTTACCGCTCGGTGACTCCACTTTGGATGGTCTCTTGTGTTGTACGGCTCCACTCACTGCCCACCCCCACTGTATGATGTTCCCAAAAATGCTCTGAGCTCCGCTGGCAGCTTATTGCCTCTCCAGGAAGATGCTCAGCCATCACCTGCCCAAACAGATGTGTCACAGCCTCAGGAAGGTTACTCTGGGATCCTTAACCATCTCCACTGACACAGGGCCCCAAAAGCGAACCCTGAATCTAAACCTGGTTCCCTAACAGCTTACAATGGGACACTGAACACATCAACCTGAGCCCATGGAGAATGAAAGCAAAGCAACGGGCCCTTTTGGGATACCATTCCATCACCACTTTCGTGATTCCAGTTTTGGAAGAAGAGCCAAGTGCACAGGCACCGCACTGAGGAAATGGCTTTACATTGAGTAGAAGCTATCAGGGAGGCCAGGTATGCCTGAGAAAATGGAGCCTTCCTGTCCTCACAGGTTGCATTCTTGCCTTGGGCAGTCAAGCGCTGAAACAGAAGAGACCTCCTGGTAAAAAAAGAAGGAATGTTCCCCCAGCCCACCTCTGCCACCCCAGTCACCTCTGGCCCTCCTGCCATGCCCTGGATATTCCCATGAGAACCTCACAATGCCTGCCTCATGCCCCTCACCAAGCAGATTGCTGCAGCACAAGTGACCTCACAATCTACAGTGCAGCCCTCACACCTTCACCGCCACCTGCCTCTTGCCTGCCTCTGCCCTCTCCCCTCAGCTCCACGCCCCTGCACTCCAACACCCCACCTGCCCTGCTCTTCTTCTGCCTCCCAGGCCCCCAAGCCCTTCCAGCTCGGCTTACAAGAAGGCTGGGTGCTTAGGGGCTGCGACAGAGCAAGTTTGGCCTTAGGCTTCAGGCATGCGTGCAGGCTTTGGGCTTTGTGCTGAGTGGGGTCAGGCAAAGCTTTTGGCTGCTGGCTCAGTGTAGGGCTTGGCCTTGGTGCTCAGGGTTTGCGGTAGGGGCTAGAGCTTTGGCAGAGGGCTGTGGGTTGGAGTGGGGGTGAGGGCTGCAGCCCGCTCCAGGACTTGAAGGAATGCAATAAGGGCTTGGGATGAGCTTCAGGCAAAGGGGCAGAATTTGGGAAAGGGGGCAGAGACTGTGGCTTCAGTGTAGACTTTTGGGTTTGGCCTTGGCAAATCGAGAAGGGCAAGGAGGCAAGGCAGAAGGGCAGGGCCTCACCACTAAGCTGAAGCCCTACCCTTCCGCCTTCCCTCCTTCCCGTCCTCTACTTGCTAGAGGCCAAACCCAAACCGCTACGCTGCAGCCTGAATCCTTACCCCCTACCTTCACTCTTGCCCTGTGTCTGAAGCTAAGGCCTAGCCCTCATCGCTTGCCTTCAAGTGCTGGAGCACGCTCTAGGTCTCACCCACACACAAACACACACCTCGTCCCACAAGATTGTCCCATTCCCAAAACCCTCAGCAGAAACATGAAGGCCAGCACTCAGCCATCACCCAAAAGCTTTCCCAAAGCCCAGCAACTGCAAAGCACAACCTCCCCACTGATGCCTGAAGCCTAAGCCCTATGCTGCTCCCGCAAAGACCCTAACCCTGCAGGCGTCTGGTAAGCCTAGTGCCAAGGCATTTGGGGCCTGGCAGGCAGAGGCCGAGGCCTGGCAGGGATGGTGTTTGGTCTTGGAGTGCAAGCGCCTGGAGCTGAGAGCAGAGGGCAGAGGCAGGTGAGGGGGAGCTGCAAGTGCAGGGGTGAGGGCTGGGTTCTTGGCTGCGAGGTCACTTGTGGTGCAGGAAGGCGATTGGTGGGGAGCAGGAGGCTGGCATTGTGAGGTGGTGCCGGGAAGGGCAGGGTCATGGCAGGAGGGCAGAGAGGTTGAGGAACATCAGAGGCAGGGGGAGGTTTTGGGGGAGAGCGCTTGGGTGCTGATGAGGAGGTGCTGTGTGTGCACTTAGGTGAGCAGGCAGAAGCTGGAGGCCGGCGTGGGAGCACATGAAGGGCCCGGAGCTCTTGGCCAAGAGACAGCAGCTGTGTTGGGGAGGTCAGGAGGCTTCAGGTATTGGGGATGCCACTGGCACAGGGCCCGCGAGAGCTGCTGTGGCAGGGCCAGACCTGAAGCCTCACCACTAAGCTGAAGCCCTACCCTTCCGCATTAGCTCCTTCCCCTCCTCTAGTCGCTACGTGTAGGGGCAGACAGCGAGGGATCAGGGAAGATAGAGTTAAGGAGCCAAAGGCCATGGGCTGAACAGATAGCAGTATAGGAACATAGGGAGTAACCGCACAGAATGAGGGAGTGATGATGGGAACATGACCTTCGGGCAGGTATAATGTGGTGCTTGCAAGGACAATAGAAAGTACCTTAAATCACTGTGGGAAAGTATCTGTCCGGGCTAGAGCTTATATAAAGGGCTTGCTTGCTTGAATAAAGTTGATTCTGATCCAGCACATCGGAGTTCGTGAATCAGAGCGCCACAAATGGCTCCCGAAAAGGAACCGAAGACTGACTTTGTCCAGGGCTGTAGAGGCAGCGGTTAGCTGAACCGGTGGCGGAACCCGGCTGAACAAAGCTGCTGAAAGGAAGCAGAAGGGGAGCCGCTGAAAGGAAGCGGCATTGCGTGCAACAGGTTACCTACCGCTGGATGGAGGTAAACGGCCAGGAACACGTGGGAGCCACGGGAAATGGAATCTACCCGCAAGATAGGTCCGTGCTAAACGTAATGCAAAAGACTTTGAAACAGCACGGCAGAGAGATGCCCCCTCAAGATCTCAAAATGCTATTAGTGTGGGCACGCTCGAACTGTCCTGAGGTGAATTCCAGTATGATTTATAGCCTCGGTACGTGGGACTCAATCGTAGTTAAGCTGTGGGATGCAGCAACAAGAACTGATAAGACGGCAGCAGGACTTTTAGCTCCGTGGCGTACCATGCTTGAGACCCTGAAAGAGCATAGCAAGAAGAAAACACAGGGACCGGAGGCACCCGCAGCCCCCACAGCACCTCCATCAAGCGACACGGTGGTGGGGGCGGTGGGTGGACGGGACTCCCCAGGAAACAACCCAGACAATCCATTTGACCCAGGGCCATGTCTAGAGTCACTGTGACTGGTGTGAGTGTGAACAGTACTGTGTGTGAGAGTGCGTATAGCCTGGGAACCGACCGGGGCGCCCATTGGCTGATGAAGCCGCCCGCTGTGAAGGGACAGCAGTCCTAGCGGTTAAAGACTCGGGTGGTGTGAGTGCGGTTCCCAGAGAGTGAGAGAAAGAGAGTGTGTGATCCCACCAGCCACAGGGGCTGGTGTTACTGGTAAGGAAGTGCGCTGCCTGACTTGCTTGAGATGCACTTTTCAGAAACTCAATACGGGAAATAATTTCGGCATAGAAAAGAGGACGCCCTTAGCCGAAATTTTGGAAAACCGGAGTAAGATTGATGGGACCCTAGGCAACCACTGTCGGGGCCTCTCATCGCCAAACGATCATCTGGCGCCATCGGGTCAGTTCGCCTGGGATCTTTGGCACCGAGAGGCACTGAGAAGGTGAGTCTTAAATTCCCGCCTAAATTCTAAATTCTCGTCTGGTAACAGTGCACTGTAAGGGGTAGGCAGGCTGGCCACCATAAGGCGTACCAGGGGATGGGTGCGAGTCCCATCCCCAGGGTTTGAGTGGGTTTTAAGTCCCAGCTTGGTCCGGCTGGAAAGGGGAGTGCGCAGCCTGATCAGCATAAGGTGCACTGCAAGACTGTAAAACCCTCGCGCAAATACTGCTAACAGCCACTCAATTCATGATATGGACTAGGCAGTGGCAACGACTCACAGAGACTTTGGGACTTGGGCTGTAAATTATTGAACTGCAGCTGTCTAGAGGTAGCTGCTTAGCACAACTTCTATAAAACTTGCTTAGCATGTGTAGCTGAAATTGCTGGAGCCTTAGGCTGCACTCCTAGTTCAGTGAGAAAGGAGCCCGGAGCTGGTGGAGGCTGGAAAGATAAGGGAGTTACAAGCAGTCTGCATTCCTGCACTTCACATTATGAAAGGGAGGATGTCAAGGCTTTGAAATAAAGCCTGCTTGGGCACCAGGACCCTGGGAAGCAAAGCCTCCTCTCACTGCCGGAACAGTGTTAATTAGGGGGGTCTGGACTATCTGCCCCATCATCTGGAGAAAATGCGAGGCGACGGCGGCTTTGGTTCTACAGGGCCAGCCCAGGTCCTGTGGTCCCAGAGGGTCTCTGTGAGACGCCCCTGTTATCATTGTACCCTCAAACACTCCACCTTGCAGCAGGAAATGCAGCTGGAGGGAATCATGGACACCGGCACTGATGTTACCATTATTTCAGTGACCGTGTGGCCCCCCTCATGGCCGATGACCAAAACAGCGGCCGCGGTCACGGGCATCGGGGGGGCACTTTCCCGGCGCAGAGCCAACATAATATCTTGCTCACGGGACCAGAGGGCCGGGTGGCGACGGAAAAGCTTTTTATCCTTCCTAGCCCAGTCACTCTCTGGGGCAGGGACTGCCTAGCGCAGTGGGGCCTCCAATTACACTCGGATTTCACACAGGGGCTGCTGACGTGCAGCTTACCTGGCTGACTCACGACCCGGTTTGGGTTGATCACTGGCCCCTATCTAGGGAAAAGCTGCATCATTTACAGAGCCTAGTGAACGAACAGGTAGCTGCAGGCCATGTTGTCCCCTCCACTAGTCCGTGGAACTCACCTGTTTTTGTCATTCAGAAAAGGAGTGGGAAATGGTGTCTGTTGCACGACTTGCACCGAATAAACGCAGTAATCGAAGATAAGGGATCCCTACAACCAGGACTCCCGTCCCCTACAATGATCCCACAAAAATGGGCATTAACAGTAATAGACCTCAAAGACTGTTTTTTTACGATCCCCTTGCACCCGCAGGATGCTCCCAGGTTTGCTTTCTCCGTTCCCTCTCTTAATGTCGCAGAGCCTCATCGCCGATACCATTGGACTGTGTTGCCACAGGGAATGAAAAATAGCCCCACTATCTGCCAAGCTTTCGTGGCAAAAGCACTGACGCCCGTCTGGCAGCAGCATCCGCAGGCAATCATATATCACTATATGGATGACATCCTTGTGGCAGCCCCCACAATAGACTCTATGAAGGTGGTATTGGAAGCTGTCACGCGGCAAGTGACTGGCTGGACTTGTAGCACCGGAAAAGGTGCAAGAGATGCTACCTTGGAGGTATTTAGGGTGGCGCATCACTGAGCAGACTATTATGCCACAAGAGCTAAAATTGTGCGTTAAGATAGAGAACTTGCACGATTTGCAACAGCTGCTAGGATCCCTCAATTGGCTCCGTCCTGTGATAGACCTGGCCAATGAGGAGCTTCACCCGCTTCTCACTTTGCTAAAGGGAGATCCCGCTTTAACTTCCAAAAGAACCCTCTCCACCGATGCAGAAAGGGCACTACAGGCTGTTGCGGAGCGTCTTGCTGCTCGGAAAGCCCACCGGAGGCTGGAAGGTGTTCTGTTTGGTCTGATCATTTTTAATTCTACATAGCAACCTTTTGCACTCCTAGCCCAGTGGGATCCGAGTCAGCAAGACCCCTTAGTGATCATTGAATGGCTGTTTTTACCACATCAGTTCTCAAAAACGGCCACTTTGCAACCCGAGTTGATCAGTATGCTGATTCAAAAAGGCGGGGATAGAATGATGCTCTTGGATGGCCAGGATCCTAGAGACATTTATCTACCCGTGGACCTCAAGCAACTAGAGCGGCTTTTGAAATAGTCATTGTCATTCCAAATTGCCACAGAGGGTTTTGCAGGTCAATTTAGGATCCATCTACCGAAGCACCCGCTTTTTCAAACGCTACCGAGTCTTCCTGTATTTAAAGGCTCGAAACTAAGCCCCACCCCTCTGCAGGCACCGACAGTCTTCACGGATGGCTCTGGCTGCACAGGGAGACCTGTCATTGTTTGGCGATCAGAGATAACGGCCCTTGGCAGCAAGATGTCCAGGTGGTCCAGGAGTCTCCCCAAATTATAGAATTAGCGGCAGTCGTCCACGCCTTTCGCCGATGGACAGCAGATCTCAATATAGTCACAGACTCTGCCTATGTGGCAGGGCTCGTTAGTCGCTTGGAGTCTGCATACCTGAAGGAAGTCTCCAACCTTCAGTTATTTGCACTTATGAAGGAATTGTTGTTCCTGTTGAACGGGCGATCAGGCAAGTACTTTGTCATGCATGTGCGCTCGCATACAAATATCCCAGGCCCGATAACAGAGGGCACAAACCAAGCAGATATGGTGGCTGGCCCTGTGGTAGTCCCGAACAAATTTGAGCAAGCCTGTCTATCACATGGTTCTTTCACCAGAATGCCAGAGCACTGGCTCGGCAGTTCTCTCTGTCCAGAGAGCAGGCACAAAGCATCATTGCCTCATGCCCGGATTGCCAGCAGCTCATGCCAGCCCCTCCTGTAGGTGTCAACCCTAGGGGTCTAACGGCACTGGAGCTGTGGCAAACAGATGTCACTCATGTACCGGAGTTTGGCAAGCTGAAATATGTGCATGTATCCGTGGACACTTTCTCAGCGTGCATTTTTGCCTCCTGCCATATGGGCGAAAAGGCCAGAGATGTCATTCGACACTTTATAACTGCCTTTTCGGGGTTGGGCGTCCCCCGGCGGGTTAAGACTGATAATGGGCCAGGCTATACCGCTCACAAAAGTGCACAATTCCTTAGTGCATGGGGAATCTCTCATGTTACAGGTATTCCCCACTCACCTACTGGCCAAGCTATTGTCGAGCGTGCGCACACAACCCTTAAGGAAATGCTACAGAAACAAAAAGGGGGAATGGCTCTCGGTACCCCCTCAGAGCAATTAGCAAAGGCGCTATACGTGCTCAACTTCTCGAATCGATGGACAGAAGGGGAACCAGCAATGTTGAAACACTTTAACTCCCTCTCAGAAGGCTTACGCCCTGTGCCCCAGCAGGAGAAGGCACAGGTTTTGGTTAAGAACTTAGCAATTAATCAGTGGGAGGGACCATACCCGTTAATAACCTGGGGTCGTGTATGCTTGTGTTTCCACAGGTATGGGACCAAGATGGGTACCAGCAAGGTGGGTCCGTCCGTCACTATGACCATCATTGCCGTCCTGGTGGGAGTAATGGCAGTGAGCGGATTTTGGATCCCACCTGTGCCTGAACAGAACATCTGGGTAACCCTGGCAAACAAAGCAGGTCAGGACACTCTGTGCCTCTCGATGTCCATGCCAGGAAACCCCTTCAGTACGTGCCTGGTGGGAGTCCCGACGAACGGATGGCTGAGCACAACCCAAACCAGATTCATCTGTGCGGGACCCTCAGGCACCGGCAGCAACGGCAGCTGTGGTCCCAAACTGGTTGACAATTGGGATGGGTGGGCCAGGTACCTGCCCCCCCTTGCAAATGAACCGCAGGAGATTGAACTCTTGGGCTCGACCATAATGGATGTTTGCTTCTTTTTCAATTACAGCGGCCGAAATCAATCCTTTGCACAAAATGTTAACTCCTCGCTGGCAATCTATAAGAATGCAACAATCTGGTGCAACTATACTAGCCTTAATGTGTCTGTATCCACAAATAAGCCCACACAGCTTCCCCGGGGGGTCTTCTTTATCTGTGGAGACCAAGCCTGGGGAGGGATCCCCTCACACATAAGGGGAGGGCCATGCAGTTTGGGACGGCTTACACTGCTGACCCCAAATTTAACAATAATCATGAATTACACAAAATACCACCGTCGCTCACAACGGACGACTCACGCCTTTGACCAAAGTTGCAATAGTGAGGTTGAATTTTGGAGCGCCAGTGGACGCATTCTGGCCTCTATGCTTGCACCAGGGGCTGCAGCTGCTAAAGCTCTTAACACGCTGAATAAATTAGGGTGCTGGCTCGCTAAGCAAAGCAATGCTACATCCGCAGCCTTGTCTAGCTTATTGATAGATGTCGACTCTGTCAGACATGCCACTTTGCAAAATCGCGCAGCCATAGATTTTCTGTTACTTGCAAGCGGCCACGGGTGTCAGGATTTTGAAGGTATGTGTTGCATGAACCTCTCGGATCACTCTGAGTCCATTCATGCAAGCATTCAGAGATTACGGGATGGGGCGGCTCAATTTTGGGAAGATGATGGGTGGGGATGGTTTGGCAATTTGCTGAATAATTAGGGTTTAGGAGGTTGGGTGAAGCAATTAATGAAATGGGTAGCAGAAGGTTTGTTGATCTTTTTATGCATCCTAGTCTGTGTCCCTTGCATTCTGCAATGTACTCAGCGGATGGTACAACAATCGATAAACACAGTGTTAATAGTTCAACAAAACAAAAAAGGGGGAGATGTAGGGGCAGACATCGAGGCATCGCACAAGATAGAGTTAAGGAGCCAAAGGCCATGGGCTGAATAGATAGCAGTATGGGAACATAAGGAGTAACCGCACGGAATGAGGGAGTGATGATGGGAACATGACCTTCGGGAAAGTATAATGTGGCACTTGCAAGGAGAATAGAAAGTACCGTAAATCACCGTGGGGAAGTACCGATCTGGGGTAGAGCTTATATAAAGGGCTTGCTTGCTTGAATAAAGTTGATCCTGATCCAGCACATCAGAGTCCGTGAATCAGACTGCCACAGAGCATGTCCGATTAACAGCCACCAAAGAGGGCTTATTACAGCCCCAGGCTGTGCAGAAATTCCGAAGCTCCTCCGGATGTTAATTAGATATGCGAAGAAAGATCATAAATCGCTGGGGGTTGTCTTTGTGGACTTGGCGAAAGCCTTTGATTCAGTCCATCACCATCACATCTTCCAGGTCCTCAGGCAGAAGGGTGTCGACGGTCATGTAACCGACATCATTGCAGAGATGGATAACAACAGTGCAACACGACTGGAGGTTGGGGGGACATGCTCGGAGAAGGTTAAGATCCTCACCGGTGAGGACAAGGTGATCCGATGTCCCCGCTTCTCTTCAATCTATCAATGGATCCGTTACTGTGTCGATTAGAAGAGGGCAAAGAAGGTTTCAAGTATAAGAACAGCTCAGTGTCATCGTTGGCATTCACAGATGATCTGGTGCTGCTGAGTGATTCGTGGGAAGGCATGCAGAAGAATACTCAAGTGGTGGAAGTTTTGCCATCTGACTGGGCTGAAGGTGCAAGCAGCAAAGTGCCAGTTTTTTTTTTTATTATTATTAGGCCCACAAAAGACTATTATACAATTAACAACTGTGACCTGTGGAGGATTGATGGGGTTCAGTTACATTTGATTGAGCCTGATAGCTCTGAGAAATATTTGGGCCTGGGAGTTGACCCATGGATTGGTCTCTCCAGACCAGAGCTACAAGAAAAGCTGTGCACATGGGTGAAGAACATTGGAGAGGCCCCATTAAAGCCACTTCAGAAGGCTGAAATTGGGGTTTACCACTAGCGGGAATTCTGGAAAACTGGAAAAAACCTGAAGGTACCTCTGGTCTCAGTAAGGGTAGGGCTATAGCCCTCTGTCAAGAGGAATGACTGTTACAGACTCGGGAGGGGACACCCTCTGAGCAATGGTCTCAAGGTGCTTCATTTGGTATGGGTAAGCTGACCTTCTTGGGTCATTGCTTGGAGGATCAGAAACCTCAGCAAATGAACTACTAGCAAGTCTGGGATAATTGAGCTTTTAAATGACCAGGGAGATCTGGGGATTCAAGTAAGGTAAGACATACACTTGTGCAACGAACGCTGGGAGACTCGAGTAATGGTTTTGCCCTTGCTCCCCCCTTATACTGTTTCAGCACCCAAATCTGCTTCTAACTTATATCCATCGCTTCCCTCGGGAAACCAATCTGTCATACTGCAGGCTCCTGTGATTGGAACTGTAATGCCTAACCCAGCTGTGGGGGGCACCACAGGCACTGGGACAACAGCCCCACACCCACCCCACCCCCCCCCACCCACCCCCGCACACACTGATTTTGCATGTCTATGTTTATCAGCCGTGGGCTCCAGGAAGTAACTCAATGGGCACAGCAAATGTCCCGGGCGCTGGAAGACCCAGAGAAGGCAGCTCTACTGTTTTCCACAATAGTAGAGGGACATCACCCTTGTTGCGGGGATGTTCAAGTACTGTTACAACAGATATTTCAGCCAGGGGATAGAGAACGGACACTGGAAAAAGACAGGGAGTTGGCAGACCGGGATGGAAACCGACAACTTTGACCACAAGTAGAACCAAACCGAGATTTTAATAATGTGAATGATGGGGTGCCATGTGAAATGACATGCTAAAATCCAGTTTTAGCAGTAAGAGCTGCAGGGCAACTGGCGTTAGCTGGGAAAGGGTTCAGGAAGTAAGACAAAAGTCTGAGGAACACCCAAGCAATTTTGGGAATCGCTTGCAGCAGGCCCTGTTATGCTATGGAGGGATGTCCGTGGAAAGTTTGAATGACAGACTGGCAGTGAGCATATCTGTCCAGCAAGCGGCTCCAGGTATTCATCAATATTTCACAACGCATGCTCCAGGATGGCAGGGAGAGAATTTACAAAAGGTACTCTCATTAGCAACATAGATATATGATGGAAAGTCAGAAAAAGAAAGGAAGGAGAAAGGAAGATGAAAGCAGGAGGAAGTGAGTATGCTGGCAGCAGCGCTGGGAGGAACTCCAATGGTGAGGGGAAGAGCAATAAATATGAGGGGACGAGGTCAAGGAGGAAGAGGACTAGAGGAACAGGAATGGTGGGTAGGGGACAGCTGGACCCCAACTGCTGTGCCTATTGCAGGAAACCAGGGCATTGGAAAAAAAAAGAGCCCTGTTTGGCCCCAGATGAGGGGAGGATTCGGAAACCCTCCAATTTGGAAACTGCAAGATAATAAAAGTGTGGAAGAGATGGCAGAATTTCAGCAGTATGAGCCCCAACAGTGACAGAAGGAAGGGGAACCGGAAGCACTAGCAGCATCTGAATCAGTGGTAGGAGACTGAGCTAGGACCCTAATAAGAGTTAATGGCCACTTACCCTGAGCTTTTAGTAGATACTGGGGCAACTTACTCCATGTTAACTGCCTGTTCAGGAAATTTAAATCCAGAGGAAATGCAAGTACAAGGTATTGAAGGAAAACCACTTCTGCAAATAGAGCATTCCAGCCCAAGGGCATCAATTCCTAATCTGATTTAAGCCAAGAAAAACAACTTTTTAGTCAAGCAGTCCACTGAAATGTAGAGCTTTCATTTTGGACTTTGTGGGCTACCTCATGGAGCTTAGATTTGTCCTGTCCTCACTGGAAAACTGAAACAAACCAACCACAAAATTAGAAAGAAGCACTACAGCTGTTTTGCAGATGTTGATCTTACATTCAGTTATGTGGGGAGCTGCCCTCTGTATTCGCTTTTAGATGCTGGAGACAGGGGCTGACCAAGATCTGAAATTGCCTCTTTGGATTTTGATTCTTTTGGATCGAGGACAGAGAAGACTTCTAGTCTTGAGGGCTGATCACTGGCAGCAAGAGACTGACCCCTAATGCGACTTCGACTAAACCAATGAGATAGATTGTGTTCTTCCCTCAGGGAAACTTCCAGATACCTTGGAATAGGCATAGAAATTGCCAGGTCCCCACTGGCAGAAGTTGAGCTACCTGTGACAGTTTTTTGGTGGGCCCAGGGCTGTGACAACATATTAGAGGGTGAGCTCTGGGGGAAATACTGAGATGGCAAACATCCCCTCCCAGAACCACGTATGCAGGGATTGACACGCAGTGTATCTGCACACACCAGGCCATGGGAGTGCATTGGTGCCATGGCAAAGGGCCATGAGATTGAGGATAAGCATTCGCCCCTCCACAAGGTGCCCCAGGGCTCTGTCGCTCTGTGCCCCGTGAGATGTGATCCCGAGGCTGGGGGGTATCAGAAGGGCAGGGGTCCTGCCGGACTGCTCCCCAAAGTGGAAACCACCTCCCATGGCAGGAACTGACCAAGGTGGTCCTTGTTGAACAGGGTCTGAATGTGGCCTGCAGAAAGGGAAGGAAGTGCAGTCATTTCCTGCAGGATGGAAGAGAGTGGAGACAGAGAATGAAGGAAACGTGTCTCAGGGATTCCAAATCTCATCTCCAAAAACCACCGGGCTATGGGCCCTATCCCCTGCTCCCACTCATCATAACAGGTGCTCAGGCCTGGGATGAGGGGACAGGCATTTAGGCACTCAAGTTCCTCTCACCACTCCCCCACCCCAAGGAAAACAACTAGTGTGCTTTTCCTAACAAGACAAAAAACCTGAACCATCCCACAAAAGCTTTCCATAAGCCCACTAAGCAAAGCCC